>NC_058134.1:89975041-90036847 GCF_016433145.1 Gracilinanus agilis | reverse complement strand
TTTTGTTATTCCAAATGAACTTTGTTATAGTTTTTCCTAATTCAGTAAAAAAGTTTTTTGGTAGTTTTATAGGTATGGCGCTAAAAAGGCAAATTAATTTGGGTAGAATGGTCATTTTTTATTATGTTAGCTCATCCTACCCATGAACAATTAATGGTTTTCCAATTGTTGAGATCCAGTTTTATTTGTTTGGAAAGTGTTTTGTAGTTGTTTTCATATAATTGCTGTGTTTGTTTTGGTAGATAGATTCCCAAGTATTTTATATTGTCTAGGGTGATTTTAAATGGTGTTTCTCTTTCTACCTCTTGCTGCTGTGATGTGTTGGAAATATATAGAAATGCTGATGATTTATGTGCATTTAGTTTGTATCCTGCAACTTTGCTAAAGTTGTTGATTATTTCTACCAGCATCTTAGTTGATTCTCTAGGATTTTTTAAGTATACCATCATATCATCTGCAAAGAGTGATAGCTTAGTCTCCTCATTGCCTATTTTGATACCTTCAATTTCTTTTTCTTCTCTAATTGCTACTGCTAGTGTTTTTAGTACTATGTTGAATAATAGAGGTGATAATGGGCATCCTTGTTTTACTCCTGATCTTATTGAGAAGGCTTCTAATTTATCCCCATTGCATATAATGCTTGTTGATGGTTTTAGGTATATACTGTTTATTATTTTTAGGAAAGGTCCTTCTATTCCTATACTTTTCAATGTTTTCAATAGGAATGGATGCTGTATTTTGTCAAAGGCTTTTTCAGCATCTATTGAGATAATCATGTGATTTTTGTTTGTTAGACTGTTGATATGGTCAATTATGTGGATGGTTTTCCTAATGTTGAACCATCCTTGCATTCCGGGTATAAATCCCACCTGATCATGGTGGATGATGTTCTTAATTACTTGCTGGAGTCTCTTTGCTAATATTCTATTTAAAATTTTTGCATCTATGTTCATTAGGGAGATTGGTCTGGAGTTTTCTTTCTCTGTTTTTGATCTACCTGGCTTTGTAATCAGCACCAATGGTCAATCTTTGTAAATGTACCATGTATAGCTGAAAAGAAGGTGTATTCCTTTTTGTCCCTATTTTTCTCCATATATCAATTAAATCTAATTTTTCTAGGACTTCATTCACCTCTCTTACCTCTTTCTTATTTATTTTTTGGTTTGATTTATCTAGATCTGAAGAGGAATATTTAGATCTCCCACTATTATGGTTTTACTATCTATTTCCTTCCTGAGCTCTGCCAGTTTCTCCTTTATGAATTTGGGTGCTATGCCACTTGGTGCATACATATTGAGCAGTGTTATTTCCTCCTTGTTTATACTGCCTTTAATCAGGATGTAATGTCCTTCCCTGTCTTTTTTAATCATATCTATTTTTACTTTGGCTTTGTCAAAAATCATAATAGCCACTCCTGCCTTCTTTTTCTCATTTGATGCCCAAATTGCTACAGCCCTTAACCATAAACTTGTGTATGTCTACCCACCTCATATGTATTTCTTGTAGACAACATATGGTAGGATTTTGGTTTCTGATCCACTCTGCATTTGCTTCCGTTTTATGAGCGAGTTCATCCCATTCACATTCAGAGTTATAATTATCAGTTGTGCATTCACTGACATTTTTGTATCCTCCCCTAGACCCACTCCTTCTTCTTACACTATTTTCTTTTAAAGCATTGGTTTGCTTTGAGCCAGTATCCCTTATCCCCCTCCCTTGATTAGCTTCCCTTTCTACCCCCTCCCTTGTTATTCCCCTCTTTTTGTTTTTAAAGGCCTAATGAATTCCCTCCCCCTTCTTCTCCCCTCCCTTTTTTGACCTCCCCACTCCCCTGCTCCCTTTGGCTTATCCCTTCTGACTTTCTCAGTAGGGTTAGATAGAGTTTTTTATCCCAATGGATAATAAAGCTACTCTTCCCTCTCTGGGTTAATTACACTGAGAGTAAGGTTTGATTATTACCTCTTAATGCTCTCTTCCTCTCCTTCTTATAATAGTATTTATCCCCTCCCCTTCCCATGCCCTCTTTGTGTGTAATAGAATATCCTATTTTTCTTATTTACTCAGATTTTTCTTGGTGTCCCCTACTATTCCCCCCCTCTTTCACACCCCCCATGTCATCTTAGACCATTTAGTATCCTGTTCTCTCCCTATGAATTATTCTTCTGGTTGCTATCATAGTGAATATTATAATAGTGAATGGAGTTCACTACAGAGAATTATACATAGCATTTCTCCACATAGTAATACAGATAATTAGATCTTATTTAAGCCCTTAAAGAGTCAAATTTTAAAAATTATGAGTTTTCTTTCTTTTCCCTCTGTTTCTTATTTACCTTTTCATGTTTCTCTTGATTTTTGTGGTTGGATATCAAACTTTCCATTTAGTCCTGGTCTCTTTTGTGCAAATACTTGGAAATCTTCTATCTTATTGAATACCCATACTTTCCCCTGGAAGTATATAGTCAGTTTCAATGGGTAGTTGATCCATGGCTGAAGGCCCAGCTCTCTTGCCTTTCTGAATATCATATTCCAAGCCTTGCGGTCTTTTAGCGTGGAGGCTGCCAGATCCTGTGTGATCCTGATTGTTGCTCCTTGATATCTGAATTTTCTCTTTCTGGCTTCTTGTAAAATTTTTTCTTTTACTTGGAAGCTCTTGAATTTGGCTAGTATATTCCTGGGGGTTGTCTTTTCTGGGTCTAGTGTAGAGGGTGATCTATGGATCCTTTCAATGTCTATATTGCCCTCTTGGTGTAGAACTTCAGGGCAATTTTGCTGAATAATTTCTTTTAGTCTGAAGTCCAAATTTCTATTAATTTCTGCTTTTTCAGGAAGACCAATGATTCTCAGATTGTCTCTTCTAGACTGGTTTTCTTGGTCTGTCACTTTCTCATTGAGATATTTCATGTTTCCTTCTATTTTATCAGTCTTTTGACTTTGTTTTATTTGTTCTTGTTGTCTTGAGAGATCATTAGCTTCTAATTGCTCGATTCTAGCCTTTAGGGACTGGTTTTCAGCTATAAACTTTTGGTTTTCCTTTTCAATCTGGTCATTTCTGGTGTTCAATTTCATTTGATTTCTGAGCCTCACTTTCCAATTGCAAAATTCTGCCTTTTAAACTGTTATTTTCTTGCCACATTTTTGGTTTCCAATTTGCTTACCATTTCGTTTGATTTTTGGGCATCTTTCTCCAATTGGGAGTCTCTGTCTTCTAACCTGTTAACTAATTTCCTTTTGAGCTATTTCCCACTTCTCTCGCCAAATCTCTTCCATCTTTCTCATCATCTCATATTTGAACTCTTCAATAGCTTGTGGCCAGTTTTCATTATTTTGGGAAGGTGTGAATATGATTACTTGTTTGTTCTCCTCTGCTGTTTGCAGACACTCGAGGAAAGTCCATGCGCTCCAGATCTTTGTCCGCGCCTAGGGCAATGTCCCCACCCGTGCAGATGCTTGGGAAAGTCCGTGCACGTTCTTTAGCCACTTGGGGTCCTATGTCCTGCAGCTCTCAGGTACAAGCCCTGGAGCTGCCAGTGATTCACTGGTTGCCCCAATCCCGCTTTCACTCTTGTGCGTTGGCCTTGGTGCTGTGCGTGGTGTGGGGGGTGGTGGAGGGGCTTCTTCCTCTCATGTTTTAGTGAGAGCTGTTTCACCCCTTCACAGCGTGGAAATGCCCCGGTTCCATGTACCTTCAATGCTGCACCCCGTTGTGGGGTTCCTTCGTTCGTCTGGATTCATTTTTATGTCCCCTTGAGGAGTCCTGAATGCTTTGGTTAGGAGAGATCGAGCAGCTGCTCCTTACTCTGCCGCCATCTTAACCAGAAGTCTCTGGATTTTCAGTTGCCATTCCCTTTTAAAGGCACTTCTTTTGCATCACTTCCTGTGCCTTCCTCTTAGTTTACGTGTTCAATCACAACAGATACTTTGCTTAGGACTGCCCAGAGGGCAGTCAGTCAATTATGATTCATCACCTACTCTTGCACACGTGGGTCACAGACTTCCCACTTGAGAATTAAGTGGGGTTGTTTTTACCTTTGGTGATTAAATCTAAGAATGGGCCAGGTAGATTTAATTTCATTGTCACAATTGTGAGGCAATTACAGTATTCCAGAAAATAAATGATTAGGGGAAGAATTAGAGTGTTACCCATGTAATTAGAGAGAAGGGATCCTTTGGAAGAGATGCTATAGGAATAGAATACATAAAACTTGGTAACTCAGCAATGTGGGAGGGGTACAGGCAGTGGGTAAAGGAAACTGAACAGTCACAGATGACTCATAGTTTTGTGAATCTGGCTGACTGGAACAAGAGGGGTGTCCTCAACAGAAAAACGGTATTTTGGCGTACAGGTTTATAGGACCATGAGTTATATTTTGGAACTTTATAGAGGGACTTAAGAGCCAAGCAAAGGTGCTTAGACTTTATCCCATTTGTCATGGGAAGTAGTTGAATTATTTTGGGGAGGGCACAATACAATAGAAGTAGAGGATTGTCACAATACACAGTTATTGTTCTAAAGGCATAAAGAAATGAGGTGGTAAGACATGTTTGAAACTGGGAGCAAAGAAAACAGAAATGAAGGGATACACTTGAGTGTCAAAAAAAATTATAAAGTGGGAAAATGGAGAAGCAAAGATGACCTGGTAGACTGATAGCAAACTTTAACAGAAATAATCCAGTGTCTGAAGGGAGAATTTATTTGGGGGACAATAGACAATTTTGTTTTAATCATGTTGATTTTGAGGTGATTATGTATCTTCCAAGTGGCAGTTCATTCTAAGGAAAAGAAAGGGAAGAGCACTCAGAAGAGACAGAGAAGTTAGAGAAGCAGGAAGAGAACCAAGATATTATAGTTTCACAAAGGCTATAAAGAGAAAAACTTTAAGGGAAAAGCTGAGATCAGATGCTGCAGAAACCAAGGAAAGGCTATTAAACTTATCAATGAGGAGATCATTTTTATAGTTAAGAATTTAGTTTCAATACATTTGTGCAAGGTTTAAAGGGAATATAGCAAATATAGGCTAAAACTTGGCATTTATAAAGGAAGAAATAGAACTGTAGTTTTATTAGTGTCATAGAGCCAAATAAAAGTATTTTTTAGGATGGAGAGACCTATTTTTCCAGAGGAAAGAATTAAGAGAAAGAAAAGATATCAGAAAAAGGAGAATAACTCACTGACCATAGTTCTAGAAGTGGGAGAAGATGGAGTCAAGAACACAGTTATAAATGTTAGCTTTTAAATAATAGAGAGATAATTAAGGATGTAGATACTGAAATAATTTCCTTGGGAGAGATAGTAAAAGGAAGCAATTCATCAGTAGCTTTTGTTTTTAAAGTAAATTTCAAGGTGACCTGATATGTTAGTGGCTTGCAGAATAGAGGGCAGGATTTGAGGACTTAAATTGAAGATATAAAATAATCACTGTGGGAGGCACCCTAGAAAATTTTATAAAGAGGATCAAGAATTAACTGAAGTTAGATTACATTTATTTGTAGCTCACCAAGTCTACTAAAAATGAACTGTGATTCTGGAACTGAAGTGGAGAAAGCAGATAGTATAAATGCTCTAGAATTGAAGGTTATCAAAGTTCAAAGTGTCAAGGAGCGTTCATGTAAGTGAAAGCAACTATGAATAACTGCCTATAAAATCTTTTTTATAATGTTTTATTTTTCCCCAATTATTTATAAAAATAATTTTTAAATTCTCTCCCTCCTTCCCACCCTCCCTTCTTCCTTCCCACTCACCAAAAGGCTACTCTACACATGGGTATCACCAGATGGTAATTATTAAAATCAGATTATGTACTTTGCAGCCAAAGGCAGAAAAACTCCACAGTCAGTTAAAGCAAAACCTGTAGTTGACTGTACCTCAGATCATAAACTATTTATTGCAAAATTCAGACTTAAATTGAAGAAAATAGGGGAAATCATCAGATCATATAGGTATGACTTCAATAATATCCCTTATGGATAGGAAGTAGAAGTGACAAATAGATTTAAGGGATTAGGTCTGATAGACAGAGTGCCTGAAGACCTATGGACAGAGGTTCATAATATTGTACAGTAGGCAGCAGCAAAAAAAAAAAAATGCCGAAGAAGGAAAAGAGCAAAAAAACACAATGGCTGTCTGATGAGGCTTTACAAATAGCTGAGGAAAGAAGGATAGTAAACGGGAAAGGCTTCAACAATATGTGAATTGAAAATTACAAGCAATGCAGGCTGGTTTGCTAAGAAATAGAGGAATTAGAGACCAAATTGCCAACATTTGTTGGATTATGGAGAAAGCGAGTTCACAGGAAAAAAAAAAACATCCACTTCTACTTCACTCACTACACTAAAGCCTTTTAATTGTGTGGATCACAACAAAATGTGGCAAGTCCTCAAAAGAGATGAGATTACTATCTACTAAATGGTAGATAGTAATAGCCTATATGTAGGCTAAGAGGCAACAGTTAAAACTGAACAAGGAACAACTGATTAGTTTTAAATCAGAAAAGGAATACAATGCTGTATATTATCACCTTTTTTATTTATACAGGGTACATCATGTGAAATGCCAGATCAAACAAATCAAAAGTCAGAATTAAAGAATCCAGGAGAAATATCAACAGTCTCAGATATGCAGATGAAATCACAGAAACAGAAGAATTAAGAAACCTCTTGATAAAGGCAAAAGAGGAAAATGTAGCCTAAACAACATAAACAAACAAACAAAAAACCCTTAAGATCTTGACAAATGGTCCCATCCCTTCCTGACAGAGGGAAGAGAAATGGAAGCAATGCAGATTTTACATTCTTGGGCTCAAGGATCTCTGTGGACAGCCACAAAATTAAAAGATGTTTGTTTTTTGAAGAAAAGCTATGGCAAATCAGAACGGCATACTAAGAACCAGAAATATCACCTTTCTGACAAAGGTCTCTATAGTTAAAGCTGTGATTTGTCCAGTAGAAATGCATGGTTGTGAGTTGAACTATAAGGAAAGCTGAGGATTGCAGAATCAACAGTTTCAAATTGCAGTGCTGGAGGAGACTTTTGAGAGTCCCTCAAACAGCAAAGAGATCAAATTAGCCAACACTTAAAGAAATTAATTCAGACTATTCACGGAATGGTCAGATACTGAAGCTAAAGTTTAAATACTTTGCCCACATAGTGAGAAGACAGGACTCACTGGAAAAGATCCTGATGTTGGGAAAGATTGAAGGCAAAAGAAAAAGCAGAAAGCAGAGTGTCATGGAAGCAACAAACATGAGCTTGGCCAGACTTTGAAAGATAGAGGATGACAGAAGGACCTGACATGCTATAGACCAAGGATCATGAAGAGTCAAACACAACTGAACAACAGCACAATAAATGTGCCAGTCACTGTGCTAAAGCACTGAGGATAAAAAAGAAGGAAGAAAGGCTAATGTTCCTGTTTGCTGGTACCTTCAGAAGACTGAACAAGAAGAAAAAGTATTAAATTAAAGCTGTAGAATTAACAATCTCAAAAAAAGAAAAAAGTTAAAAACATAAAAGTAGCCCCTTTCTTCAAATGGTCTACACACAATGGGGGAGATAACATATCATAAATGGGTACATACAAGATACCGAATCCAAAGGAGACATTTTAAGTGGATAAGCTCATTAGAAAAGGTTTTCTTTTCTGAAGGATACATTTTACTGAGTCTTAAAGGCAGCCAGGAATATTAAAAGCTGGAGTGGAGGAGGGGTGAACATTTCAGGCTTGAGGAGCAGTCTGGGCAAAATCTTAGAGATATATAATGGAGGGTGGTATATGAAGAACAAGAAATAATCTGGTATCCCTGTATTATAGAGTAGATAGAAGGAATTAATAAGAAGACTAGAATTGGAAAGTGCCATGTTGTGAATAACCATAGATGCTGAATAAAGAAATTTATCTTTGTTCTTGTATGTAATAGGGAACACTGGAATTTATTAAGAAGGCATTGACATGGTCATATCTATACTTTAGGAAAATCTTAACAGTTGCATGAAGAATGAGTTAGCACTGGGAGAAGCTTAAAGCAGAGAGACCAACTAGAGGGCAACTGGAAGAGACCTACTGACAGGTGGCAAGAGCTTGGACTAATGTGATGATTGTATGAGTAAAGAGAATCAGTCAGATCCAAGAGATATTTTGGAGGTAGAAACAGAAACATTTAGCAACTGATTGGATATGTAGGGTAAATGAGAGTAAGGAGTTAAGGATGACACTGAGACTGGAAAACTGAATGACTGGAAAGATAATGGTATCCCTGACAGCAATGGAGAAGTTCAAAAGAAAAGAAAGTTTGGAGAAAAAGTAATGAGTTCTGTTGTGGGCATCCTGATAGAGAAGTTCAAGAAGCAGCCCCAGAGCAAGGAACAATGATGAAAACACTGAGAAACTTCCAACATCCAGAGACAACAAAGTGGCACACTGCAATCTACTGGTTCACCAACCTGAAGGAAAAGAACAGTCTCATGGGCTGGCAATGGCTATTAAAGCTAAACTGCTTGAACAAAGCTAAAAATATAAAAATGACAAGGAAAGATCATAGAAGAGAGGGGAAAGTTATAGTTACCAGAAAGCTTCAAACAAAATATATATAAGAATCAGGCAAGAGTTAGAAAGAGTTATAACAACAAGCATTAGATTGCTCTACAATCTTAGGAGACAAACATTTAAATCAACGATCCTTGTTGAGGGAATTGTGGAATATTTGGTGGATAATTATACTATTAAACCTTATTTTATTTCTTATATGCATTTCCATGATAAACTCTGGAAGCTATTTCATTTCATATTGAAAAGTGGATACAGTGACCAAAGGTTGGGGAAGCCTTGATTTAGAACTCAGTATCCCCTAAAGGTATACCAGCATCACATTCCAGATATGGGACAACTCCTCAGTTGGGAAGATAGCCCACCAATCAGTTTTGAGGAGCCCACTCTATTCTTATTGTGACCCAGCTAAAGGTACATTAGCTATAAGAGGATATTGTATGTGTGTGTTTGGAAGATGGAAGGAAATTAGTAAAAGTGAAACAGTGGTACACATTGGACTAGTGTCGGGAGCACCAACTTCTTGATCCAAATCTGCTGCTCATTTGCTATGGCCTTTTCAGCTGATTCATGAAGATAATGATGAGATTATTTAAATAAACAGGATTCACTTTCAAGTCTCAAATATTTAAGCTTCAAAGTGCTGTAGAGATGATATATGGCAAACCCAGTATTTGGAATCAAGAACTGAACTGGAATCTTGGTTTTTCCAATTACTATCTGCATCATAAAAGGAAATGTTACATTCTACTACCTTCAGTAATGTCCGAGACCTTCACTTTATGCTAACAAGTTAAACCATGACAAACTAACCCAGTGATGGTAAGCCTATGGCATGGCAGAGATGCTCTGTGGGCAAGGCAGAGGGACTCTGGCAGAGTTACTCTCCTCCCCCGTCTCCACCTGCCTACATCCCCCACCTTCTGCCCAGCAGCTCAATGAGGGCACACAAGGGGTAAGGTGGGAGACTCATAAGCAGTAGAGCTGGAGGGGAGCAGAGCGCTCAGGGCACTCCCCTCCCCCTCTCTACACTAGCTGAGGACATTCCTCACTTTACTCACCCAGCAGCCCAATGGGAGCACTTCCTCCCCTGTGCGGAGTAAGGGGAGGAGGGGCAAGGCACATGGTCTGGGGGGTGGGGTGGGAGTAGGGCCCAACACTCCCGTCTCTAAAAGGTTTACCTTCACTGGTGAACGAGCCTATACAACAATGAATGTACCAGCAACAAGATGGAAGCTGGGCAAAGGTCAGAACGTATTTTCATTTCTGGCCTAATTTGATTGAAAAAAAAATTACAATGAGCAACTGTAGTTGAATGAGCTCTGTTTATTTCTGATGGAAGTGCCTGTTGAAGTTCTAGTTGAGATAAGAATTAGGGGAAAAGAACTAGCAAGCATTATACAGGACTTAAAATCTTTTCATAAATTTAAAGATGTAATTCTTAATATTAGTTTTAACTAGAATGCAATTAAAAGTCAGACAGTAGGGGAAAAATTGTGGCCTAAGGTGTCATCTTTTTAGACTGGTGATGAAAAATGTATAGTGTTTGAAATAAGGGCCATCCAAATTGCTCTAGCATAATCCTTGAAATGGTAAAAACTATGCCATCATACCCTTAAAACAAACATCATGTAGAGATAGCTAGGTGGCTCAGTGGATTGAGAGCTAGACCTAGAACATTGAAGTCCTGGGTTCAAATGTGGCCTTAAGACACTTCCTAACTGTGTGACCCTGGACTTAACCCCATTTGCCTAGCCCTTACTGATCTTCCACCTTGAAACAATAAACTTGAAAAGGTAAGGGTTTAGAAAAAGAAAAGAAAAAAGAAAAAACATCATGTAAGCGAGTTAGAAGCCCCTTGCCTATAGCAGTAGTTCAATAAATATTCATTTATTAATTGAATAAAATGATTAAATTTAAAGTTGATTCATGGCCCACTGTGTTATTTAGAAGTTTTAAGTGCTGTTGACAAGTCAAAAGACATTGGTAGAAATTATGAATATTTAATATTTTCTAAAAGACAAAAAATTATGTGGAAGATGGAGCTTTTGGCCTTTAATTCAATAGGAGTAAAGCAGCTAGCCTTCTCATACACAATTTCCCCAAAGTCCTAGGGCAGTTCTAAGTCATTGAAGCTTATAACTGCCACAGGGTTTTGGGGACACCCTGTATATTACTCTGGGTGCCACATGACTATATATCCTTGACTCTGTCTTTATAAGAAAGATGCAAATGAGTTTTCAAAGTGGAAGTTTCTAGGATCAGACTATTTAGCCCTATGTATTTGAATGTACAACATAAAATAACTAATATTCATAATGATGATCAAGAGTCATCTAGAAGGCAGAGAAAGCATGTACCATATTGGTCTGAATATAAGACCATGCTTCCCTCCCACCCACTCCCACACCAAATGCAACCTATAATTATGCTCTTAGTATAGACTTCTTCCCCTTGTAAAGTCTGAGCACAATTGCCCATATCCCTTAGAGATAGAGATCAACTCTCTCCTCCTTTCTCAAACATCCTCAAGCTGGAGAAGATGCTGAGAGAGGCTGGTGGGAGGTGAACCACGATCTGTTCCTGGTCCCTTGGAGTTTTCCTCTCCACCCCCAGGCTGATTATAGATGCAGAGGAATCAGTGGAGCTCAAAGGCATGGCAGAAGAGTGATTGGGAAGAGGGGAGTCGGGAAGAGTGGGCTCCCAATCTTTGCACTTTAGGGAAGAGTAAAGTGAGAGAGATGAGGGATGGGGAAGAATAGCCAAGTGAGAAGTGATAGTCCTCTCCTCAAAAAGCTCCTTAATTTACCTGATTTTCTAAATGTTCCCATTTTCTTGTGTTCTCTATGTTACCAAGCTGCCTGATATTTTTGTGTGGCAAAAAAAATTACTATAGGAAAAAATTATTTCTTCTCTGAAATAGATGTTTTTAATTCAATATTTTGGGCAAGTTTTTAGTACATGTGAATATATTTCCTTTCAAAGATCTCATTTTAGGATCTATGACTTCTGTTTGGATCAACATGGTAATCCTATTAAAGGGATGACCAATTAATTTTTCAATATTTATAGAGTTAAATATAAATGTTAATTTTTTAGATTGGTTCTCATTATTTCATCTAGACTGGAAATGCACTCTTGAGCTATATCCTTAATAATGATGGGCAGAGTAGCAGGAATCTTCTCCATTTTTCTTACCTGGACCGGTTCAGCCTTCCTAAGGAAGGCTGATGGCCCTTCATTCCCAGCAATACTGATGCCAAACTTAGTTTGAAGTTCAGTAAGGCTCTACTCAAGCAGTCCACCAGATTCAGAATCTACAGGTGTGTACTTCCAGGCTCAGTTTTAAATCATTTTAAATCTTCATCTATAGGGCATTATAAAATGTAACTTCACAGCAAAACAGACTATCCAGAACTCTCAGGAAATGTCATCTTAGCCACATTTTCTAAACAACCAAGGGTTTATGTACCTAAACTTATTATTTTTACATTTTTGAATAGAAGTCTTATTATATACTTCCTTGCCTTCTTAAACATAATATTAACTTTCTCTAACATATTTAATATAAACACCAATTAACTGCATTGTGCTTAAAGATATGGTTGTATCCTCAAAGCCAATTGAAGTAATGGCCCAAGGCTAATGTGTTGGGGGGTTTTAATTCATGTTTTCTTTTTATAATTTTTCTATCCCCAACTTCTTATTATTACCTATGACTGTCAGAGTGCCTGTACCTATATTGTCTGCTTTACCTAATTTGCTTTTCCAATCTTTATAAACTAGATAATCCTACTTGTTAGAATTGTGTTCCAACTAAGAGTAAATAATCTTTGGGTAAAGGCCTGAGTGTCTCTTTCGTGCTTAATAAGCATATTTTTCAGTCTATTTGTTCCTATAATTTATAACATCTGTTTTATTTTTTTCAAAACCTTTACTTTCTGTCTGAAAGTCAATGCTAAGTATTGGTTCCAAGGCAGAAGAGTGGGAAAAACTGGGCATTTGGGGTTAAGTGACTTGCCCAAGGGTCACACAGCTAGGAAGTTTCTGAGGCCACATTTGAACCCAGGACCTCCTGTCTCCAGGCTTGGCTCTCCATCCACTGGGCCACCTCCCTTTAGTAGTGGAACTCTTTTTTTGCTTCTTGGTCTTTGCTTATCTAACCAAAGTTGCTGAATAAAAAGCTTAATTGCAGATAGGTAAGTTATGCTCACAATACTTTTCCTGTGAAAGCAAATTCATCTATGTCTCCTATTTTAACCAGCTGCCAGAGTCAGAGAGATAAGAATTGATAACTGAATGAAAAAGTTGTTCTTGAATCTATTTCATAAACTAGAGATTTCACATGTTTTTAACAATATCTTGGTGAATCTATTTAGACAAGCATTGTTCCACTTAAAGCAAGCTGGATAGAGGAGAACTCAGGTGACAAAAAATAGTTTAGGGAAAATGTTCTTTTTAACAAAAGGAGTCTACAAGGGATTGGATTCACTGTTCAATTGCTGTCAGTAGCAAGCTTTTTTAGTATGTTGAATATATTTTGATATTTCAAAGATCTATCATTTCTTCAGTATAATTATTCCTGCAGGAGATGGTCTTCATGAGTTGCTAGAGCCAAAACAATGCATAATCTAATGAATCATTTTCTAAGCTTACAGTTACAAAAAAGTTTCTATTAAGGATGAGATGAAAAGGAAAGGGGGGAGCATCTCTGCTCTCAGAGAGGCAGACACAATCCATTATGGCTCCACTGAGAGAAGCCTGAGAATCTAGCTTCCCCTCTAAGCCATGATGAAATTTTGGAATATGGCTTTAGTGGAAGCTACCTATATAGGATGGTATTTGCAAAATTTGATTTGCACAAAATTTTTAGCCACTGTGGGAAAGACAACAATCCATAATAACATAATGAAACTAGGGGCAGCTAGATGATTCAGTAGATTGAGAGCCAGGCCTGGAAATGGGAAGTTCTGGGTTCAAATATGGCCTCAGACACTGCCTAGCTGTCTGGGCAAGTCACTTAACCCCAGTTGCCTACCCCTTGCTTTTTTTCTGCCTTGGAACCCATATACGTTATAGTTTCTAAGACGGAAAGGTTATTTAAAAATAAAATAACATAATGTGACATAACCTAGCTATTTTTTTAGCAAAGGATATTTTTAAAAATCTGGGATGTCCTCCATGTTGCCATCATTTGGGAACAACAATGCATAAAAATAGCATTTTGACATATCTAAAGATCTAGAAGTCAATTTTGTTAGTAAATTCACAGCCATGATTTTTTTCACATTGGTGCCTCTTTAGCTTTTATTTTCTGCATTCCTTCCACCTATTAAGTCTTAACAATGAAAAGATTAATTCATTTTTCTAATTGCTTCTCCTTTAAATCTTAACTTTCCAGACAGATTTTATAGCACCTGCCTGTCAGCAACTGTCTTACACTTATTCCATTTCTCCTCTGATGCCTAGTCTAGTACTGGGCAAACAGTAGTACATTCTCATTAAATTGGGTTAGTTGACTGACTATCATATAAGAAAAAATATGAATTAATATGCTTTTTTATATTATTTTCTCCTACCTTAGAGAAAAAGGCCAGCTATATAAATGTGTATAAACATAAGAGTAATGCTAAGATATACCAAATATGATTGTAATATGCTTAGAAAAATACTTCTTACAATTATCATATGTAAGTTCAATATTCTAAAATATATTTTAATTGAGATTTTTTCTTTTTTTTTAACTTTAGCACAAAAGTTGGGTTTGACTGAATGCCCTCCATTGCCACTATCAACAGAAGAATGGGAAAAAGTGAAGGAGAGGTCCATAAAACAAGGGGATTCTATGCATCCATGTTCAATATGTAGAGAAGAATTTGAACTCCAGTCACAAGTATGCATATGCAGAAAGGCCAAGTGACTTTAGTGGCACAGGGACTAGGACTAATATCTCTATCAGAATTAGTATAGATTGCTCTACAATTTTAAGTTATTTATATTTACCTGTTTTTAATATCTTCCATAACCCCTCTTTACTATAGTATATATCAGAGTAAATATAATGCAGTGGTGGAAGTCAAGGAATAAAGCACTTTAGGAGATTTGTGGATGAGTGAGATCAATGCCCTCTAGAAGTCTAATGGGGTTTCCTCATAAGGGATTTCAATGTTTAGAGAAATGAATAACCTTATGAATCATGGCCAAGCAAGAAGAAATTATACTTTAGAGAGTCTATCTATGTAGATGGAGAAAATCTCTCTGGATTATAGAAACTAAATATTCTTAATAACCATTATTCATTAAACTTCCTACCAATCTCAGAGAGATATGTGATATAGTACTGTGTTTATAAATATTATATGATACCTTTTACTACATTTTTTCATGTCTTATTCCTGCCACATCTCCCTCCCACCACCACCATTTAGATTATAAACTCCTGGGGGACAGGGAGTGATATTAGTCTTCTCTGTATCCTCCCATGTATACTAAAACCTTAGACTACATGCTTATTGAATGAATGAATGAACTAACCGAACTGTGTTCACTTCTTGGGTGTCACACTTTAAGAACCTAGAGCAGTGATTCCCAAAGTGGGCGCTACCACCTCTTGGTGGGTGCTGCAGCAATCCAGGGAGGTGGTGATGGCCACAGATGCATTTATCTTTCCTATTAATTGCTATTAAAATTTTTTAAAAATTAATTTCCAGGCGGCTAAGTAATATTATTTTCTGGAAAGGGGGTGGTAGGACAAAAAAGTTTGGGAACCACTGGTCTAGAAGGGTGCCTCAGGCATAGTCAATGGCCTTAAGACCATGTCATACATGGATCACTTAAAGGATGGGAGACATTTAGGAGGAGGAGACTTGAGGGAATGATACCTGTTCACAATTATTTGAAAGCTGTCGTTCAAAAGAGATTTGTTATGCTTCCGTAGAAGGAATACTGAATTTGAAGACAGAAGTCTTGTGTTCAAATACTGGCTCTTCCACTAACTACCTGTATGAGCCTCAAATTCCTCGACTGTAAAATGAGAAGGCTGTACTAGATGACCCTAAAGATACCTTTTATCTCTTATGATTCTAGATTTGGCAAGAGAAAAGAAAACTAGTACAAAGGGTGGTAAGTGCAGAAAAAGTAGATTTCTACTTCATGTAAGAAAAAATTTTGGGGGCAGCTGGGTAGCTCAGTGGATTGAGAGCCAGGCCTAGAGACAGAAGGTCCTAGATTCAAATCTAGCCTCAGACACTTCCCAGCTGTGTGACCCTGGGCAAGTCACTTGATCCCCATTGCCTACCCTTAGCACTCTTCTGCCTTGGAGCTAATACACAGTATTGACTCCAAGATGGAAGGTAAGGGTTTTAAATATATATATACATATAAAATTTTTTTCTTAATGATTAGAATCATCTGAAAGTAGAATGTATCTCCTTGGAAAGCAGAAGATTCTCCCTTTGTGAGAGATTTTCAAATAGGGCTAAATAATTATTTCTTGGAAGGTAGATGAGATTCCTATATAGGTATTATAATAGACCAGAAAAAATGGGGAAGATAAAAAATTCAGATTAGAAAGAGTTCATTGCTTTATACAATGCTGTTCCAATAGCAATTCCTCCAACACAACTCTCCATATCTCGCCTCGGTGCCTTGGCACTGCCTGCCCCCAGAGTGCTTTGCTAGCTCTCCTCTTTGCTTCTTAGTTCCTCTGGCTCCCTTTAAGATCCAGTTCTGATCTACTTTCTGGGAGATGCCTCCCCTAGCGGCTAGTGTCTTCCTCACTCATATTACCTCACATCTATCTGTACATAGCTTATATTTACAAGGTGTCTTTCTACTTCGAATAAATGATCCTCAAGGATAGAGACTGGTTTTGCCCTTATATTCTCAGTGCTTAGCACAGTGACTGGAACAACATGAGCATTTAATTAATTAATGCTCTTTTACAGACGATAAGAAACATTGAAGCCTAGAATCCATAACCTAAACTACAAACTTCACTGATTCATACACATTTTCACAGTTAGTAAAGAGGATCAAAGAAGTATTCAAACAAATATATGCACAACTATAAATTATTTGGCATTTCTTTAGTTTCAATGAGAACTCATACTATTTTCAAATTAATTATCATTATAACTTGTGAAATGTTTTAAGGACCAGCCAGATCTTAACTGTCAAGAAATTAGATACTTCGGATCGTATTTTAACTTAAAGAGCAACTGAATAGTTCTCCTTTAGAACTCGAATACTAAACCTAATTCAGGAATAAGTGATATGAGTTTAAATCAGCTCTTCTATAGCAGAGGGGTAGAACTACTTCTTAATTATTTGGTCTATTCAGTCCTATAAAAGAAAGGAAGGAAAGAAAGATTTAATGTGGAAAGTTCAGTATGGGGCCCTGTTTATTCACTTCTCTTCATTCTCTACATTTTCAGACAGTCAACCAGCAAATATTTGTTAAGGTCCTACTGTAACATGTCAAGAACTATGCTAGGTGTTGGGGGATACAAGTACAAAGAACAAATCTCTACTTATAAGTTTACATTCTAATAAGGGAGACGAGTATATATAAAAACACATTCAGTAGAAATATAAAGATAATAAATATAAATATATACAAAGTAAATACAAGGTAGCTGGGGAAGGAGGGCACTAGTAGATAAGAGAATCAGAAAAGGCTGCATGTAGAAGAAAGTGCTTGAGCTGTATTTTGAAGGAAGACAAAGAAGGTCTGTGATGCAGAGATAAGGAAAGAGTATATTTCCAGTATGTAGTAGACCAGGGCTAGTGTGCTAAGATGGGTTATCGAGTACACTAGGTAAGGAACAGAGAGAGCCAGTTTGGCCCACCTTCAGAGTCCAAGAAGGGAAATCATTTACAAGGACACTGGAAAGAAGGTAGATTAGGGCCAGCTTGTGAGTGGTTTTAAAAGCTAAACAGAAGAGTTTATATGTGGCTCTAAGAGGCAATATGAAGCCACTGGAGTTGGTCAATGATCAGATTTGTGCTTATGGAAAATGACTTTGATAACAACCTGAGATGGACCAAAGTGGGGATGGGCTTGAGACAAGAAGACCAATTAGGAGGAAGATGTAGCAATTATCTAATTGAGAGGCGGTGAGTGCCTGAATTAAATTAGTAGCTGTGTAAAGGGAGAGAAGGAATACATGAGAGAAATGTTGTAAAAAAAAAAGAAACAGTAAGATTTGGCCACTGATTGGGTATGTCTGATATGGGAGAATGAAAAATTCAGGATGATGCTGAAGTTAACAAAGCTGGGACACTGGAAGGATGTTGGTGTCTTCCTCAGAAATGAGGAAGTTGGAAAGAAGGAAGGATTTAGGGGAAAGGAGAAAAAGTTCAGTTTTTGACTTGTTGAGTTTGAGACGTCTCCAAGACTTCCAGTTTGAAATCCAAAAGGCAGCTAGTAATACAGAACTTGGGAGAGACTGATGCTGGTTCTGTAATCTGGGAGCCACCTGAATAGAGGTGAAAACTATGGGCGCTGATGAAGTTGTCAAGAAAGAAAGGAGAAGAAGAGGGGCTAGAACAGAAGCCTAGGGATCACCCACAATTAATAACCAGCAAAAGATCCTGAGGAGGAATGTTCATACAGGTAGGAGATCAATGAGAGAAGACAAAAACTCTAAGGAAGGAAGGGCAGGAAAGTGTCTAAGGTAGGATATGAATAAAGAAGCTATTTGCATATTTGTCTATTTCATCATATTCTATTTGTGTAGTTATTTATTTGTCTACTATGTCTAGTTACTTTTTAAATTTTCTTACATTTTGTATCCGCCCAAATATTAAGGTAGCAGATTCTCCCTTCATGAGAGATTATGAAATAAGAGATTAAATCAACCCCACGTAGCTCTCTGTGAGATAGACACGTTATTCCCATTTTACAGATGAGGAAACAGATTAAATAGTTCAAGGAATGCATTTGAGGCCACCCAAGAAGTTATAGCACAACCAGATTAGAATTTGGTTCTCATTAGCATCTCTGTTGCTACAACCTTTTTGGGAGCACATTAACTGCCACTTACTGATTTATTTTAGTTATCTAAGAGAATATTTGCCCTGTAGCAAATATTTACAAAGAGTTTACTATGTTTTATCATGTTCTTATATATACAAAATTCTGACTGTATTAAAACATATCTTCAAGCATCTGTTGATGAAATACTTTAAAAGATCCTTTTAATAAAGGATGAGTAATTGTCTACATATACGATTGTTATTAGACAGATTAAATGGTAATTATTCAGAAAGGGCCTAGATTGCTGGGTTCATGCATTTTTAACTTTGGTGGGGGAGGGAAGACTGAAGGGAAACACTGTATTTTTTCCCATATTTTCCTCCTTTAAGGGAAAGTATAGATTGCTCAAAGGCAGGTAGGATAATTCTTATGAAAACAGGACAGTACTTCTAAATTCAGGCTGTCTGGCTATGCTGAGGTTTAAGTCTTAACCAGGGAGTGTTAAAGAATGTGCTCATTAAAGGTTACTTCAGATTCTGCACAAAAAAAAAAAAAAGGGAAATGCCTTTGGCTTTTTTCTTTATTTTCTTTTTCTTTTTTTTTTTTCTTTTTTTTTTTTTGTCCTACATGTTTCCTTAACTTTCTTCCCTGAAGGGGGGAAAAAAGCCACTGAATCTGAAAGCTTTCCCTTCAGCTGGCTGTTAGCCACTAATCCTTTTGTGTTTGCCAGCTCAATAGTGCATACTAGTTGTTCTAGTTTCACCCCTTTGCCAGTTCTTCCTTCTACTAATAACCAACTGCCTTTTTCTTTTTCTTTTTCTTTTTCCTTTTCTTTTCCTTTTTCTTCTTCTTCTTTTTTTTTTTTTTTTGTCTTAATACTCTATCTTTTGTCATGGCACAGATGACCACCATTTGGTGGGAATTTGGGTCAGAGAAAGGTGAAGTTTTCATGAATCTTGTGAGCATACTTTCTCTGCATTTTTTTGAAAAATAGAGTCATTCATATGTCTTCATGATATATTGCTTCTTAAATTTGAGTGTCATTTGGTGGAACAAAGCACCCAAAAAAAGTATTTACTTAACATTTCTCTGCTTCCTTCCCTCACCATCCCCCACACCTCTATTCCTATCTCTACCACTACCCTTTACACACATACAATCACTCTTATTATCTGCCTGAGAAATATACCTTCTCCTTAATTGCATTACTTTTACTATCTGAATAACTCACTTTAAAATGAGTGAATAATGGCAAAGATAGCTATTCAGCCTGACTTCATATTTATGCCTTTAATTTTGGAGTACTAAATTGTTACAGATTGTTTTTTCTTCTCTTGTGTTCTATATTAAACTTAACATAATTTTCAAACTTTAAAAGCAGAAGTTAGATTTTTTTTGGGGGGGGTTCCTAAAAGCAGCAACAACATAGTTAACCTTTAGTGCATTCAGAAGTTTTCTTTTAATTAATATGTTTGTGGTGCATCTCTTTTAAACTAATTTAAACTTCAAACTTTTTTTGTTTTCCTGTGAACAACAGGTGCTGCTTTCATGTTCCCATGTATTTCACAAAGTAAGTAAATCCTGTTTTAACTTTTACAATAAAGTATGCAATACATCATTCCTGTAACTTAAAGAATCTAGCCTAACCTTACTCAATTTAAAGTCTTCCCAAAAGAGCCATTTATTTTATCCTTAATCACCATTTATGGTTGGAAACATGACTTAAGGCTACAATACAATTCATCCTGTTTTTTAAATGGTGAATTTTATGTGACAAAAGAACCACAAATGTTTGTATAACAGATTGTTATTAATAATGTACATCAAAGTGAATGATAGCTTAATTCACATGATTTAACTTCATGTTAGTTAGCTTTACACACAACAATATACCTTTACAGCAGTTGATTTCCAGAAGTTTTTGATGTCTTCGTGTTTATTCCTGTAAAATATGATTTTTGGAACAGGATTCGTGAAGGTGTTAATAGCTGATGAAACTTTTTCACATCATAATCTAAATTAGACATTCTCATAATTATGGGAGAAAGAACACTGTAATTACATTAGAAGTAAATGTGTTGTTTATAAGTAATTACTCACAAAATCTTAAGTGAACTTTTTCCTCAGGCATGTCTCCAGGCTTTTGAGAAGTTCACAGGTAAAAAAACTTGCCCTCTGTGTAGAAAGCAGCAGTACCAGACTAGAGTGATACATGATGGAGCTCGGCTTTTTAAAGTAAAATGTGCAACAAGGTAAGAACTATTTCGGATCAATTAGAACATGAATCATTCCAATACCCAATTTAAAATAAATCCATAGTAAACCCAAAAGTAAAGCTTTAAGAGCTATGTAATTAGAAATAATGTAATAGGGGCAGTTGGGTGGCTCAGTGGATTGAGAGCTATCCCAGAGATACTAGGTTCAAATCTGGCCTCAGACACTTCCTAGCTGTGTGACCCTGGGCAAGTCACTTAGCTCCCATTGCCTAGCCCTTACTGCTCTTCTGCTTTGAACCAATACATAGTATTGATTCTAAGACAGAAAGTAAGGGAAAGAAAGAGAAAGAAGAAGGAAGGAAGGAAGGAAGGAAGGAACGAACGAACGAACGAACGAACGAACGAACGAACAAAAAAATATGTGTGTGGTCTCACCAGATGGAGTGTGACTAGGTCAGTGATGGGCAACTTTTTAAAGAGGGGGCCAAAGGAAAGGAAATGCTCATATCAGTCTGTTTCTAAGGCAACTCTTTCTAAGTTTCATTGTATTGTATCCTCCTCATTGTATTCATCAGATTAGGAATGATGTCACCCTGCCGGATAGAACATTTCAGGGCCCCCCCCCAATCTGGCCCACAGGCTGTAGTTTGCCCATCACTGGACTAGGTGAAAAAATGATTGTATGTTTTCCAAGGATCAGCCTAATTAAATCCAGAGAACCTCATCACTGGCTGGGCCTCTGAGGGATGAATTTTTCTTCATATCTACTCTAAAAGATTATATGGCATGATACAGAAGGATCTGCAGTATGTGTCAGCATGTGTGCCTGCAGTAAAGAGATTCCTGGTGTATGACTTAAGTATATGCTTTAACAGGACCTATTTGGTCATAATTTCCTTCAATCAAATATGTATTCTTAGAATACAGGCCTATTGGAGAGGATACATTGTTCGAAAGTGGTACAGAAAGCTGAGGCGAACCAAACCTCCCCAAAATGACAAACTAAGAAGAAAATTCTATGAAGAAAAGGTGTGTATGATTTTTAAAAATATAGTTTCTACATTTTCCTAGGGATTTGTCCTTAGATTACCAACTGTACCACATTTGTGTGGCACTAGAGCCTTTTAACCTATATAGGAAATCAAACTGTTAGTCATATCTCATCCAGAGTTGAATTTGTTGTTTTTTAAATTCTGTTCAATTTAGACAGGTTTTCCAGTTTTTATTTTCTCTTCAGGAAAGCAAACTTCTATAGAAGGACCTATTGGGTTTCTTCTTTAAGTTGTTATTAGAATACATTAAAGGCATTTCCTAGTCACTTTTTTCCCTCTCTAAAACTTACCAATGGCTCTTCAAGGTATGCCACATTTTCTTTACGATATTTTCCACTTCACTTCTAATTAAGGAAATGATTCTTTGACTTTATTAGCTTACAATAATTTATATTTATTTCACTTAATTTCTGCACCCTACTAAAATGTGCTGTCTGATTTTTAAGAAAATAAAATACAAAAGAAATTAATTTTTAACAATTTCATCATAGTCCTTTATAAAATTGGTGACATACGATGAGAATAATGTGTAAGAGGATTTGAAATGATCTGCTTAAATCGTGCATAAATTTTCCTTTCATTAAAATTTTCTTAACCCTTAAAATGAGGTTAAATGTAGCACAATTTAAACAAACTATAGTTGATTCAGTAAATTGAAATTCATTGTTTGAATTGATTGGCCAATTCATCTGAATTAGATGAACCAATAATCTTGTATTTAAAGAACCTAAATTTATACTATTACTCCAAGCTGTCTATAGCAATTGACATTTTTTATCACTGTCTCCCTCTTCCCTTGGCTTTTTTGATACTAAACTCTCCTGATCCCCCTTATACATTTCTAACTAATCATTGTTTCTCTCTCTCTCTTTTGATTATACCTTTTCTTACTCTACCACCTAGATGGAAACATTGGTTAAAATTCTGTTCTCTTCCCCTTCTATACTTTATCTCTTACAGCAGTCTCATCCCTCAGTGTATAGCATCATTATCATGTCCTATTTTGTGCTGTAGTTACCACTGTGCATATTATCTCCCTTACTAAAACATAAGTTCCTTGCAGCAGAAACTATGTCTTATTTAGCTTTGGGCAGCAACAAATATTTGTGTAAAACACTGTAGAGGGACTTAAGGGAGATATATGGCTTAGCTTTGTCTGGAACAGTGTTTTGTACAAATGTCTTTTGAATTTAATTTACCCTGAAATTGTTCAGATATCTCACAATGATTTCTTTAGGCAAGTAATGTTCTTTGAGGGGAAAAAACGGTATTTTAGTTTTTGTACATCATATAATGAAAAGAGAAAGAGAAAACAGAGAATCACAATTCTAAGCCTCATCCCTATACTCCTCCTCAACAGTAAATACTGAAAGCCTAAAATGTATATGGCACAATACTAGAAATTCCTGGCCTCACATGTATACAATTGATTTAAGAGTACTATACAGCAACTATCAACAATTTGGAAATAGGTCTTGATCAAGGACACATGACAAAACCATTGGAAATGTGCATCGGCCATGGGTGGGGGGAGAGTGGGGGGTGAAGGGGAAAGTAGGAGCATGAATCATGTATCCATGTTAAGAATGAAAAATAATAAAAAATAAATAAATAAATAGCTGGTTATCTTAAAAAAAAAGAGTACTATACATCGAGAAAGGAAGGAAGGAAGGAAGGAAGCATTTATTTAGTGCCTACTATATGCCAGCAACTAAGTTAGATACTTTACAAATATCTTATTTGATCCTCACTGTAAACCAGAGTGTCAAGTATTACTATTATCTTCATTTTACAAATGAGGAGACTGAGGCAAACAAGTCAAGTGTTACAGCTCTTGCCCAGGATCTGAGGTCAAGTTTAAACTCCAGTTTATATGACTCCTGCCTAGCTCTAATCTACTGTGCCACCTAGTTGCCTCAAGGAAATAATTGAAATTCTTACCTTTTAAAAATTAGTGCTTACTCTCAATTTTGAATTATTCTTATATTTTAGACTACTTTAACTAATAATACATTAAATGTCTCCTTTTTCAGGATAAATTAATGAACTTTTCATTTAAGTATATAATAATTGTTATTATATAACAGTATTTGGTCAGATTCATGATACACCTAGCCCAGTATTAGTTCTCTTAAAATAGTACCAAGGATGCGGGCAGCTGGGTAGCTCAGTGGATTGAGAGCCAGGCCTAGGAGACGGGAGGTCCTAGGTTCAAATCTGGTCTCAGACACTTCCCAGCTGTGTGACCCTGGGCAAGTCACTTGACCCCCATTGCCTACCCTTACCACTCTTCCACCTATAAGTCAATACACAGAAGTTAAGGGTTTAAAATTTAAAAAAAAATTTTTTTAAAAATAGCACCAAGGAAATGAATGGTTGTCCTCCATGATACCAATTTCAAAAATTGTGGATGTTCCTAAAATTTCCTTTAATGATCACTCATTAAGTCACCTGAGCTTTTTCTGAATCTATTCACTTTTAAATTCTTATTCTAGAATAAATCGTTCCATAAGATTACTTCCAATTATGTATAGTCGTCTATTTTATTTCTCTTAATTTTATCTTTTTGGCTTCACAAAAAGAACTGAAGTCCATGATTTGGTGAATAATCCATTTTCATCATTTTATAGACATTGACTTCAGTTTTCATTAAGTCACATTTATAGTTTGTCTATAAGTTTCCTTTAACCATGGCAACTTAATTATTTTTTTAAAAATGAATTTTTTGATGTCTTTTGTTTTAAATCATCTGTTTTCTTTTGCACCTCTTTCAAAACCATCACAGAGAGCAACCCCTTATTACAAAGAATTTTCAAAGAAAAAAATGAAACCAAAAATACAACGAAACCAAAAATACAAAATCTGACAATATATTTAAACATTCCATGCCAATAGACCACCCTCACCTTTGGAAAGGAATAAAGCAAAGCATCTTTTTATATTTTTCTGTGAGGCCACACTTACTCTGTAGTTTTTGCGGCCATTGTTTTAAATGGTCTTGTATTTGTCATTCTTTCCATTTATGTTGTTTTAGTTAATGTGCAAATTGTTTCTTTCCTTGACTCTGCTTACTCTACTCTCTGTAAAAGTCCATGCCTTTCAATATTCATCAAATTTGTTTTCTTATAGCACAGTAATATTCTTTTACATCCATGTACTACAATTCATTTAGACATTCTCCGATCAATGGGCATACATTTTGTTTAGAGTGCTCTGTTACCACCAAAGACTCCATGTATTTTAGTTTCTACTGGTTCTTTCTTTTTATCAATGACCTTCTTAAGTATATTCTTAACAGGAATATTTCAAGATTAAAAAGAATGGACATCTTGAATACCTTATTTGCATAATTCCACATTGCTTCCTAGAATGATTATATAATAATTTTGTTTTCTGTACTACCTATATCATCCACAATCATACATATAATTCAAGGTAGGCAAAAATGAATCTAATGTCAGATTTTAATGATTTTAAGGTGAATTCAGTTTAGCAAACATTTGGGTAAAACAGTAGGCACTGAGGTAGCTACATAAACACATGTTTTCTACCCTTGAGAAACTTACCTTTTTCTAAAGGAAATAAGATGTGTATACCAATAACTAAAATACATGATAAATGTGATGTGTTCTTATTTTCTTTTTTCCTACCTAATGCTTGTTTTAATCATTTAATCAGTAATTTTTCCCAAGTGTTGTAAGCATTTATTAGATACAGAACATAATCAAAATCATGGTTTA
The DNA here is from genome assembly GCF_016433145.1 of Gracilinanus agilis. Classification (NCBI taxonomy): domain Eukaryota; kingdom Metazoa; phylum Chordata; class Mammalia; order Didelphimorphia; family Didelphidae; genus Gracilinanus; species Gracilinanus agilis. The sequence continues at coordinate 90,011,317 of NC_058134.1, read as the reverse complement.
CTGAGATCATATTAACAGTACAATTATAATCAAGAATTTATATCCTCAAAATGTATAATAGTGAAATTAACATATAGGGAAGTAGCAAAAATACTTTTGAATCCTTGAGATAAGTAAGTTGGTTTGGGTTTAATTTAGCTTTACAGACACACTTAGCACAAGTAATGATCAATAGTCTGATTTCTGTACCACTGAGATGCAAATATGAGGCCAGGATTTTAAAAAGCCAGGAATACTGGGCCATGCCCACAAAGCAGTGGGACCCTGAATGAGCTCAAATAATCAGACCCGCAGCACTAATTCCTCAGACAGAATAGCTGTTGGTACCCTTTGCTATATAATGTAATCTGAATTTCAGCCCCTTAATCTTGTTGACACAATTTAATTAACTGCAAGCAACTTTATGATTTTGCAGGGAGAAAGCTTTAGCAGGGCCAAATGATAGAGGGAATTCGCTGTCCCTGTGTTTTGACATACTGCCCCATATTGGCATGTTTTATACATTTTTATGCCTCTCCCAGAACCAATTCAACCAATATTGGCTCAAGGAAAGTATTTTGTGTGTGTTCCCAGGAGAATGAAGACCCTTGTCTAGGGCCTTTTCCAGGCTAGCCCCAATTGGTCTTGTCATAAGGACTAGAACCTCTGATAAGAAGAGCCCTAGATTAGGATAACAGAGCTCCTGTCAAAGAGCAAATTCTACAGTTTTAGGCCACAAAAAGCTATTAAGATCTCAAGAGTCCCTAAGGACACCATAGGGCCACCTTGCAGGGATAGGTTATCTCCTCACACTGGGAACATAAACAACCACTTGGTTTTTAGTAGCCCCTAAAAGTGTTCCTGGGACCTATTTTAAAGGCCCCTCAGCTTTAGAAAAGCTCCATGCCTGGGAAAGGAGGAGGAAATTACCAAAGGAAATCAGAGTGGGGCAACAGATCTGAGTACGAAACCTTGGATTTAGAACTGGAAGGTCTTTTGAAGCCCACTCCTCATTTTACAAGGGAAGCCCTGAGAATCTGAGTAACTTGCCTGACCTTTCACAGGGAGAAAGCAGGATCTGAACCCAGTTCCTTGGATTTCAAATACAGCCACTCCCAGTGTTGTTGCATTATTTCTATATAGATGTGTAACCTTGAACAAGTTACCTTTCTGAACCCATTTCCTAGTTTATGAAATGAACGTGTTGGACTAGGTCACAGGTTCATGAGACTCAGAGCCAGAAGCTATCTAACAGGTCATCTGACCCAAAGCCTGTCTTTTAGGGATAGCAAACTGACTCAGTAGATAAAGAGCCAGGCCTGGTGATGGGGAGGTCCTGGGTTCAAATCTCAAATACTTCCTAGCTATGTGACCCAGGGTAAGCCACTTAATTCTGTTTGCCTAGCCCTTTCCACTCTTCTGCCTTGGAACTGATACTTAATATTGATTCTAAGACAGAAAGTAAAGGTTTAAAAGAAAAAGCCCATCATTGTTGTGTCTTACCCACGATCACACAAGTCTTATCATCAAGCAATAATCAACTTAGTGTCTGAGTTCTGTGCCAAGCACAGCTCTTAACCACTGGGAATCAAAACCGAAGCCAGAACAGCTCTCATTCTAAAGGGGAAATGACACATATATGAATAGATACTTACAAGAGGCATACAGAGTACGCAGAAGGTGACTAAACTTCTCGTGGACAGTGTTCATTCCTAGTGCCATAGCCAGATCATTCAGAATCAGGAGTTCACATTTTGGGGAACAGACTGTATCTAGAAGCAGATCATTCCTAATCAGTTTCCAAATACATACATTAATTTTCCTAAACAAAAAGTAATTAGGTTTTTTTCCCCTCATTCTTCTAATGCCTATAAATCTTCCCTGATTGGAAAGAAAGTACTATATTATTTCTCAAATGCCACTTTTAATTCTCAAATCTTTTCAATTTATTTTTCCAGTAAAAAGAAACTTTATTGACCATCTACCAGCCTGACCCATACTCTCTAAAGCTCTATACTCTCTCCTCATAACATCCATAATTCTCTTGGTTAATTTATCCCTTTTTTAATAATATCTTTCACCTTTCCCTGGAGATAGTTAATCTCTATCCATGTTAACTTATTTTGTTTTCAAGAAATGACTGTCTACTAAAGAGACCAGAGTTTTTCACACTTTTATTATTATATCCTTTAGTTTCTTGATAAATTCTCTTACTTAGTCTTGTCCTCTGAACCACCCTCACTAACTTCTAATTATTCTTCCTCTCACATTAAAAATATATCTCATTCATTATTATGCCTTTTAAATAATTTTATTACCTTTTTCAAAATAGCTTTACTTTCTGAGTCTCAGTGTACATTTTATCTATACTACATTTAGTAATGAGCCTTAAAGTATCTAATGGCAAACTTCTGAAAATAAGATGCTTAAATTGGAACTTATATATAATACTATTTACACATAAAAACTAAATATCAGAGTTCTAGTCTTGGCTCAATCACTAAATAGCAATGTAATTTCAAAGCATAGATTGGGTAAGACTTGCTCAGTTTTCTTACTTATAAATGGAAATAATGTAGGTTACTCTACTCAATAGAGTTATTATGAGAAACAAATAACACATATTTCTATTTTAAAGCACTATATCATTGTATAAAATGTTAACTCTGCAATATAAATTATGAGTAGAAAAGTTTGGAAAATGTTCTTCATCCTTTGTAGATTTAATTTTCTAAAGAAAGTCCCAAAACTATTGAATTCTACATTTTATTTGGAAAGTTTTTTACTTTTCAATTACAAATGAACTTTTTTTCAAATAAGATTACTTAAACACAAATATACTATGAAGGTGAAAAAATAATACAGTGTGCGTGTTCAGTGCATTCTTCCAAATGCCAAATCAAACTAAAAAAGACTACAAGCTTTGTCTGAGACTCATAATACCACAACCACTATTACTATGTATCAGCTTGGCAATATTCAGTTTTATAAATATTCAAATGACTAGATCTGCTTTTCTGTTTTCCAAAGGTTAACTTCATAATCCCCCAATTTGTTTTTCTTTATACACTTTGGCTCTATAGATAACTCTTCCAAATTCAGCAAACTTCTGTCTGGCCAAATCAAAAAAAAAAAAAAAAAAAAAAAAAGTCAACCCCATCTGGACCGTAAATGGCACTTGGCTTCCTTCCTTGCCTTCATTCTTCCCTTACTCTTCACAAAATAACTTGGCTGCAGAACTGGCATCTCTCACATCTTGTGTTAACTACCAAAACACATGATCCACAGCATTTATCCAGGATGTCTACCCCATTACACACCTTTACCCTCATTCTAGTCAATGTAGTTGCTTCCTACTATATGGGAAAGGGACTCTCCAGCGAAGATATCTCCTCACATTCTCCTCTTTTTCCCTAGAGATGTCCCCATTCCCTTCATCTCCTCCTGTCCTCACCTCTTTTCTTAGAGGAAGGACATTCTCTCTGCCTATGGCTTCTACCTGCAGTTTTGATTCTATTCCATCTCACTCTATTCCCAACTTTATTCTAGCCCCTTTCTCTTGAATCTTCAATATTTTTCTTTCCACTGGTCATCTCTTTTTCCTTTCCTCTATCCCTCTCCCCTAAAAACAAAACCTCAAAGGACTGCCACATTTTCCTGCTTATCTTCATACTTTCACTGCCACCACCCATTCTCCCCCAATATCTTGCAAAGTAGTCCTTGCTTCCACCACTCTAGTTCAGCTGCTAATATATAAGGTCCCCAATAACTTCTTAATGACCAAATCCAAGAGGCCTATTTCAGTCCTCATCTTCCTTCGTCTCTCTCCAGCATTTGATGGTGGGGTTTTGAGAATATTTCTTCCCTTGGCATCAGTAACAGTTCATAATTTCTGTTTTACCTACTTTTCTGTCTCTAATCTGGCTCCTCCCACTCCTAAGTATGAGTATTCTCTTAAGATTAAGTTCTCATTTTTCTCGATACTTTTTAACCTTAGAAGCCTTATCCAACATTTTAAGCTGTTTACTAGATATTATCAGTTGGATATCTTGCCACTACCTCGGACCCAGATTATCTAATAACAAGCCTATTAGAAAGGCAGTGATGCCTAGGGGAAAAAGCACCAAGTCAGAAAGCTATAAGTTTAAATACTGGATCTGACATTTACAAATTGTGTGCTCCTTGGCAAGTAATTTGTATTTTTATGTTTCCATTTTATCTTCAGTAAAAGAATATGATGATGAGAATATTTACACTATCCATCTCATAAGGTTTCATTTTTTAACCTTAATGCATGCAAAAATAAATGGTTGTTACTTTTTATCAGTCCCCCTCCCTTAAAAAAATTAGCTCTCCTTCTGCCTTCACCATTTTAATTAATGTTACCATCATTCTACCAGCCACTAAGATTTGAAACCTCTAAGTCATCTTTGATTTGTGCTACTCCTTCGCCTATTATATCCACTTATAAAGTCCTTTAGATTTTTATTCCTTGTTTCTCTTTCTTCCTTTCCATTCTCACTACAGACACCACAGCTCAGACCCTATTTCCATAAGTTACCATTAATGGCTCCCCATTAATGACAGAATAAAGTTCAAACTCCTTCATGTTGGAATCAAAACTCTTCAGTTCTGACTTCAGTCGATCTTTGCAGCCTGATCTTCTACTCCTCTCATACACAAAATCTCTGCCTCTGCCAAACTGGTCTATATCCTGTTCCCTGTATGTCTAATACTTTCTCACATCCATGCTATTTCATGCTAGTCATGCTATTTCCTCACCCTAAAATGCCTTCCCTGTTCTCTGTAGTTACCCAGACCCATAATCCTTCAAAGACCTTCTCAAGTTCCTCTACAGGGAAGCCTTAGAACTTAAGAGTACTTTATTGTCTTTACATTTATTTGTCAATTCATTGTGTGCTGCCTTTTTAAACTTTAATTTATACCTTTTGTTTTTTATATCACAATCATTTCCAAATATATTCCCTTCCCAACAAGCCATCTATTGTAAAAAAATAGAGAAAAAAAGTTCAATAAAACTAACACATCCACTATGTCTGACAGTATATTATTCTGACACCATATTGCCCCTGATCTTCATTGAAGAGAAGTTGCATTTTCTCAGCTTTTCTGTGACCACACTTAGTCATGATTATATGGTTTAGTTTATTGTTCTTCCAGTTTATATTGCTATAGTTTTTCTCATGAAGCCAATTACAAAAAAAATAGCAAAGTCTGCCCCCTTCTTCCTCCTTCTTATACTAGTGTACAGTATTTCTTTTACCCTCACTCTCAGGAGAGAACCAACCTACCTCCAAGACCTTTGTTTTTCTTATTTATTCCCTAATACCTTCTGAAGACATTGCAGTTCTGAAGAGATACTTGTTTCTATTCTCTCTATTAGAATCTTATCACTATAGCATCTCATAGCTTCTTCCATTTGCTCAAATACATTTACCTGTCTAACTAGGTTCCTCTAGATTTTCATGTTTGAATTTCAAGGTTCCTATTCAGTTTTAGTCTAAAGATGGGAGGGCCTGGATTCAAATGTGGCCTTAGACACTTAATACCTGTGTGACCCTGGGCAAGTCTCTTCTCCGTATTTGCCTTAATCCACCAGAGGAGGAAATAGCAAATCACTCAAGTATCTTTACCAATAAAACACCATGGACACTATAGTCCAAGGGGGTCCACAAGAGTCGGACACAACTGAACGACTGAATGATACCCTTGCCAATACATCCAGTTACAATTATACATTTAAATAAAATTTTGAAGACCTGGATTTCATGTCTTTGTATTACTTCACTCTGCTGTTAAAATTGGATGAAATCTTTTCTTCCCATTCTAATAAAATTCATGTGCTAAGTATGATAAGCTCATACATAAACAACTGGCTTTCAATTCTGATCCATTCACATGCATCTCCAATCTTGATCAAAAGTCTTATAATTAAAAAGGCCATAGAACAGTCTTAGTACAGTGAGATTCTTGAAATGGTCTAAATTCTGTAAATCTGTCGTGTTCTGCAAATATATATAAATAAAAATAAGAATAAAGCTTTTAAAATCTTCTCTTGGCTGCAGTTTCAGAAGAAAGCATACCAGTAAACTATTGCTCACGATTTCATTTCTATCCATGTACAGCCCATTCTTCAGGAACTGAACATGTCAAATGACTTCCCAAGAACTCCAGGCAAACCAGCAAAGATTAGCATGCCTGTAGCAACTGACTGAAAAGAAACGCACTAATATTAAAATCAAGGAATCCAAAGACATTAAATCTTATTACTCCCAAATGTCTTTGATACTCCCTTCCCTCTCTATTTTCTCCCATAATATTTCACAATATCAGTATCCTGAATAATTCAAAGATGAGTGACTAACCAGCCTTTCTATCTCCAGGCCTGGCTCTCTGTCCACTAAGCCACCTAGCTATCCCCATGAATCTTTTTTTAAACTATATTCATTTAGATCTAATATAGGCAATGTACTAACCAACCTCATGGTAAAAGTAACCTGAAGCCTTTTTTAAAAATAGGATTTGCTGTCCTGTATGATTTTTCAAACTTAATAAGCACTGGAGCATAGATTTAGAACCAAAAGGGACCTCAGTGGTCATCTAGTTCATTCCTTCTACTTACAGATGACAAAGCTCAAGCCTGAAGAGGCTAAGTGATCTGCCCAAGATAGTGTCACCTTAGTGACCACACCATTAAGGAGAAATATAATTTGAAAACTTTATAGTAGAAAGGTGACCTACGTTAATGAGTCCTCCCTTAAAACCACATTTCTTTGCACCAGCCATTCTGAATCTTATATTATTATATAATGATATAGAATTTAAAATTCTCTTAGCAAATAATACATATTAAAATATAATTCAGTGAATCCCATAGTTCCTTTAAGACAAAAAAATTATAAAAAACCTTTCTCCTCTAGCTAAAAGTAAATTGCAAGACCCTTGAAGCCCAGTAGGTGTCAATAGAGCCATTATTTAAGTAAAGATTGTGACTGTGTTTATGTGTTTATGGACTTTGAAATAAATGGCAATCAGAAGAGGGAAGATGGTTTTGTACCTTCATCATGAAAATCACAAGAAGTGGCATTAAACTTGGAAATTACATAGCCAACTGTCAGCTCAGATTCAGTATGCTGAAAATGAAACTCCTTTTGCAATGACTTCCTTTACTTAGTACTTTGCAATTAATGTGGACAAGTCATCAATTCTACCTGTTCCTTTTATTGGCAGGAACCTGACCTGCTCAAGGTCACCCAAGAAGGAAGTGTGTCCTAGTGGAACATTCTTGCCTCCAAAGTCATTACTGTTCCCAGGAACCCACTCCAGGCAATAAAACCTCAAAGTAAAGAGGGGTGCTAGCTGCTACATTATTCTTGGTCTCTCCCCTTTCGTTTTTGTCTTCTCTGTTATCTCGTATGTTAACTATTATTATCTTCCTGTGGACTTCCCACTCACTCCTCTAAACCACTGTCACCAAAAGATAGCCACTGTGGACATGCCACTCCCCTCGCTCCCTCAAAACATGTAACCTCGTCTCTCCGTATACATATCATTTTCCAGTTGTTAACATAACAGCCTTTATCTCTAAAAATGGCTTTGGTTATCTTTGTGTATATTTATTTGTCTGAGTGTTATAACCAACAGGAAAACACCATTAGCTTCTTGAGTACAGAGATGGTTTTATATTTTTTGTCTTTTTGTCAGTATTCCTTGTACACAGGAGGCATTTAATGAATATTTCTTGAATTATCCAGTTTCCACTGAAACTTGACATCTTGCCGACTCCTTTCTTTGAAACTTCTCTATCTCGCAGCCTTTGCTGAAACCGTATTCTTAGAAATTAGTTCTTTCTCCCATCCATTAAATAAGTTTTCACATCTTTTAAACTGAGGTTTAGGACTACTGCTTCCAGAACTTCTAACCATTAACTATTAACACTATTTCCAAACTCAAGATATCATTTCTGACTTACTCTTGAATTCCTATTAGTGATAGTTTTCATGCCCCATTAGTGAGTTAATCTTTTTAAGGGCAGAGAACCAGTCCAATCTTCACTTTGTACCTCTTTAGTGCCTACAGTAGTACTATTCACCTTATTTGTACTAAATAATCCATATTTGATATTATACAAAATATAGCATAGGAAATAGGTTGTTAGATGGAAAGTGGTGAAAGCTACCATTGGTTTAAACCCCAAATGTTAGAACTTATAAATACAGCTAAGTCCTGTTTAGTGTGAATAATCGATGTCCTGAAGTGGTTGCGTTATTCTCATTGGCATTCATATTTCCATGGAATATTTCCAACTGCAATGTTTTATATAATTATAACTTCAAATATCATGAATGCATGCAACCACTTCAGGAGAATTTTTATTCACACAACTCAGGACCTAGCTATATTGGGTAGGATCCATTTAATGGCTTTGATTGCAGTATAATTTATAGGACTTGTTTTTAGAGAAAAGAAAGTAAATCTTATGTTGTCTTTGTTGATAAGGCAAAGAGGTATTCTAAATTCCTATTCATAATAACCAATGGCAAGTATGTTTGCTAATATATATAATGAAAATTTCAGGTTATGGTGATATATTTTCTCGCATTAGATTTTAAGAAGGGGCAAAGTTATTTCAGTCTAGTCATGTGGGAGTGGAATAAATATCAACTGATATTTAAAGATTAGATCAGCCTACAAAAAACATTAAATTAATAATAATAATAATGATAATAATAGCTAATGTTTATAAAGCACTTACTATGTGCCAGGCTTTACAATTTTTAATCTTATTTGATCGTCACAATAACCTCAGGATATAGCTGCTATTATTATTTTACAGAGATAGGGAAACTAAGACAAAAAGTAGTTAAGTGTCTTGCCCACAATCACAGAGCTCATGTCCAAGGTTAGATTTGAACTGAGATCTTCTGGACTTCAGGCCCAGTACTGCTACCTATCTGCCCCATGACTTGTTCAACAAAATAAAGGAATTGAACAGCATCCACAAATGGAATCATCTATAAAAGTCTTAACTTTTTATTTTAGCTTAAAATTATAAATTTATAAAATACTTAGAGGATAATTATTCCAAGGAGAGAGTTATAGTACATTAGCACTATTACCAAAATAAATCTATTTGAGGATCAATATGAATGGCATGTTTGAATTAAATGTTTACCTTTAATTGTCAATAGATATCTTTTTTTTTATTTGAGAGGTCAGCAATTTTTAAATCTGATATGAGAGCCCTGATATCTTGACATGGATGGTTCATTGGCACCTTAAGCTCAATATGCCCAAAGTGGAACTTAGTTATACCTGTCCTCAAAATCTGCCCTTCTCTCCTTATTTCCCTGTATCTGTTCATATAGGGCCCAAAACTTCAGAATCATTTTTAACTTCTCTTACTCTCATCAGTCGTATCCATTAAGTTAAAAATCCCTTCATTATTTCTCTAACTTGTCTTCCCACAATATTCCTCAAATCCTTTCTCTTCCTTCCTACTATCACTACCACCACCTAAATCCATCCTTTGGCTATAATGGCATTTTTCTCATTGGTTTCTTACCTGTCCTATACCTTACTCATAAAGGATTTCAAATGCATTTATTCTCATCTTGCTTGGAGCCAGGAAGATAAAGCATCTATTAAACATTGTGCCAGGCACTAAGATAAGAGCTCAGAATGCAAATATAAGGAAGCAAGACAGTCCCTGCCCTGCAGAGCTTACATTCTAAGGAGGGGAAGGTGATGCATAAAGAGGAGCTAGAAAGAGCTAAGCAAAATGAACCATGCAGTGAACTCCTACGGAAGTGCATGCAACATTCCATATCTAGAGCACTCTCTACCTCTCTATTTTTTAAAAAAATATTTAATAGAAATCCATTTTCTCTTCCTACCACTCTCCACTCAAATTCAAATTCCTTTATTGGCTATATACAAAAATGTATGCTACATTCTGCATCCTAAATCTATCAACTCTTTGTCAGGAGGCAGACAGTATATTTCATCATCCTCTATAATTATGGATGGTCATTGTATTGATCATAATTCTTATAGCTTTCAAAGTTATTACAGGCTCTTGTTATTGAATAAAATGTTCTCTTGGCTCTGTTCATTTCATTCTTCATCAATTTTATACATCTTCAAAATTGTTCCTTTTTTCAGTATGGATGTTCTGGGGTTAATTATCCTTCTGGTTCTGTTTAATCCGTATCAGTTCATGAAAGTCTCATCCTGTCTCTTTGAAGTCATCTATTTTCTCATTTTTTATAGTATGATAGTATTCCATCACATTCATGTACCACAACTTATTCAACCATTCCTCAGTTGATGGGCATCTCTTTAGTTCCCAGTTTTTTTGCTACCATAAAAACAGCTGCTATAAATATTATTATACATCTAGTACCTTTCCCTACTTTTATCTTTTTTGGGTATAGGTCTAGTAGTGGTATAGATGAGTCAATAGTCATGTACTGTGTTTATGATTCTAAGTTGCTTTTTCAGAATGGTTGTATCCACCAATAAACATGTGAGGGGGAAATAGTGGGGAAGAGGAAAGGATACTTTAGGAAAGAATGAAAGGAAAGATGGAGAAACTTGTTAACACATCATAGAACTATATACAAAAATGGAAGGAGTAGAAGAAGTAGGCATCATTGGAATTTCACTTCTAAAAGAAGGCAGAATATACATATATGCATGCATACATACATACATACATACATACATACATACACAAGTTTAGTATAAGAATACATTTCACCTCAAGAGGGATCTAGATAGGAATATAAAGAAAGGGAAAGTGGAGCACTAAAAAGGAGGAGTTAAGTTCTGTATATGATTAGTCATAAGCAAAACACACTCTTAGCTTAGAGAAGGGAACAGTGAAGAGAAGGTTAAAAGGAAAGGGTAACAACTTGAAACAAATAGGAAGTGAACATTATAGAAAAGAAAATGAGATAATAAGAGAAGCTAATTATGTACTATTGCATCCGAGTGAATGTAAACTGTTATAATTATGAATGTAAATTGTATTAGTTCACCCATAAAACAGAAGAGGTTTGGAGAAGAATTGGAAAACAAAATCCAAAAAGTCATGTTCATAAGAAACAGACTTGAAATAACTTCTGTATACTTAAAGGGAAAACTTAATAAATTATGAGGGAAAATAAACAGTAAAACTATAATCATGGGGGACTTCACTTTATCCCTGTTAGACAAGCCTAGAAAAAATCTAAACAAAAGACAAGTAAAATGGAAGTTATAGGAACCTGAATAGAATTTCAGGAAAATTATATACATTATAGCTCTGGTAATTAGAAACCAAGAAGAATATCCATATTTCTCAGCTTTCAACAGCACCTTTTAAAAAATTGATCATTTCTTGGGAAATAAAAACTTTACAAACAAATGCAGGAAAAATTGTACATTCCCTTTACTGACCACAATGCAATAAAAATGATATTAAATAAAGGACCAATGAAAAAAATATTGAAAATCAACTAAATAACTTAATCCTAAAAAACTGATGGGTCGAAGAATAGATCATAAGGATGATAAGAAATTCCAACAAAGATAATAACAATAAAAGAAAATATAAAAAATTTGGGGGATGCAGCCAAAACAATCTTTAGAGGAAGTTTATATCTCAATAGCTTTATTACTAAAAAAGAGAAAGAACATCAATGAACTGGGAATATCACTAAAAATATTAGAAAACATTTTAAAAAGCCAATTTAAGTACCAAATATTTATAATATATAATTAGAGGATTAAAGGTTTAGGTCTACCTGAAAATCAAAGAAATGATTAACAAAACTGAAAACAAAAAAAAATCATTGAATTAGGAACTAACTTAAAAATATGATAGATTAACTATTAGCTAATTCAATTGAAAAGAAAAAGGAAAACCAAGTTACCAGTATGAAAAATTAAAACTAATTCACAACAAATGAAGAAATAAGGATATTATTATAAACTATTTTGCCCAACTATTTGCCGAAAAACCTGGCAACTTAAATGAAATAAATCAGTATCTCATCTTCTCAACTACATTATAAGCTCATAAGGGGAAGGGACCCTATACTCTCTTAATTCCTTACCACCTACTCCACTTCTTAGCAGTGTCTTGCCTGTTATAAGCCTTAATAAATTTTTGTTGAAATGAATATAAAAAGTCAATTCCTACTCCGAATTTATGACTTATTTTAATTTACACATTTCCAAAAAGTTTCTTTGAATTGAAAGTTTGCACTAAATAAAAGTATAAAATTAGAGCATAAAACACTGCACTTAGCCCCTGAGACTCTAACTAGGCTTAGTAGGTAGAGAGGAAATTACTGTCCCAGAGGTCCATTCATTTTCAAAACTAGGTTGAAAGCTAGAAGGAAAGTAACTTCATCATGCCATGAGTCCCTTTAAATTTCACCTGTGGTTGTTATCAGCATTCCAGAAATGACTTTTCTCTCTATTGGTCCCTTTCAACTTCACCTTCTTACAACATGTATTCGCTACCACCACTCCCCAGTTAAAATATGCCTAATGCTTCATAAACTTTTTAGAGATTTTCATACTTGACTTAATTTTATCAAAGTAAAATAACATAACAGGAGTTTATATCAAATATGCTCCACTGGCAACTGGGTAGCTCAGTGGATTGAGAGTCAGGCCTAGAGACAGGAGGGTCCTAGGTTCAAATCTGACCTCAGACACTTCCCAGCTGTGTGACCCTGGGCAAGTCACTTGACCCCCATTGCCTACCCTTACCACTCTTCTGCCTAGGAGCCAATACACAGAAGTTAAGGGTTTAAAAAAAAAAGATATGGTCCACTGATATGGAAGGATAAAAGGTAAAATATTATGGTGGAAAGAACATTGTGACTGGAGACAGAGAACATGGGTTCAGACTCTAACTTGACTACCTTCCTACCATTGTGACCTTAGACAATATCTTCACCTTTGGGCTTCAGTGGATTAATAGGTAAACTGATACAGTTAGACTACTAGATCAATCACTCTTACTAAGAGCCTGCTTTTACCAGGCACTGTGTTAGGTCCTGGGATACAATGATAAAAATGAAACAGTGCCTGTCCTCCAAGAGCTTATCACAGAATCTAAGAATTAAAACAAAATTATGGGGCTTTCCAATCCAAATGTGCCTGCTGAAGAATCCCTTTGCTTCAGTACCATCCCTCAACAAGTAAAATTCTGAAATTCTATGATTCCAAAAGAAAGGCAATGAATGATACATCGAGATTTAACATATTAAATCTTTTAGGGTATACTCCTTACTGTTTAATGTTTCAGGTACTGAACAAGATATGTTTATGTCCTTTGGACTAGATCAAAATGTTTTGTCTTTATAATGGAATCGAACTTCCTGCAGTCCAAAGTTTTTATCCCTTACCTGCCCTTGAAGTTTTTTCTCACTTTTGATTTTCTTAAAAGTGTCATATTACAAAAAAAAAGTGTCATACACAAATAGATGTGTGCTGGACAGTAGGAAATGTTTTAGGTTGGGGTGTTTCCCTGGCATTTTGACTTTTACAATTGCACCTTCCTGATATGCCTTTCCAGATTAAGCCCATCCTTATAATCAAGAAAAACAGGTGAGGAAACCCAACAAAATGACCATTTCTGATAGAAAGTAAACAATATTTTGCATCTATAGTCCCCCACCTCCTTCCTGAGCAAAGAGATGTATGTTGGATCATTTAGTCCCTGGGACCAAGATGAGTCATTTCAATTAATCTGACTTCGGTTACCTTTTTAAATTATTTTTATTTACATTCTTATAGTCATTGTTACTGTTTTCCTGATTCGGCTTTCTTTACTCTGCAACTGGCCACTCAAGGATCCCCAGTGTTTCTTTGAATTCTTCATATGTATCTTTATTTTAGCACAATAATATTCCATTCCATTAATGAACTACAGTTTTTCAGCCATTCTCCTATTAATAGTCACCCACTTTGTCAGTCTTCTGATGCACTAAAAGGACTATGAATATTTTGGCATATAGAAAGCATCTTTCTCTTCCCTCCTTAAAATACATGCACAATAGTGAGAAAGAATTATTTTTCATAACTAATGGTACAAATTTTGCCACACTGTCAAATGTCACTTCTCTAGCCCTAACAAAAAGGACTCACAATACAATTTACTCACAATACAACTCAAAGAAACAGAGTGTTATAGTACTGGTTCCTTCAGAACATATCAAAATTTTGTGGCAGAAAAAAAATAGCGATACAACAGAGGTCAAATATCAAATTGAATTTGCTTAAGTGTAACAGGATTACAATTTTAGCCAGAAATAGCCTTGCCTGAATCGTAAGTTGTCTGATACGGTAGTCTCTCTACTACACGAATTCATTCAAGTTCTTACTAATTTAGATCAAAGCAGCTTGGAAAGGTCACTGAAGCCATGTTATGCTAATATCTATCACCAGTGTGTACAGAAAGCCCCAAGTGTTGCCTAGAATGTAGTGTGTTTGGTCCTTGAATTTCTTTGATCCTTATCTGGAAACCTTGCTTGCATATGTCATTTGATTGAGGTATGGTCTTTTATTGCTGCAATTAAATCTTTTCAAAGGCATTACATTATCTCCACCTTAGCTAAAAGTCCTGCCCATTGTTTAAGAAGTTAGGTAAGTAATTTGTAGGATGATGTGGTTGACTTTAGGTTGCCTCTCTCTTCCCCACACCCTCCTACATGTGATTTCTTGGACAATTTTCATTTAAATCTCACCAAACAATATAATGGTCTTGAAGTTTGCTTAGTCCTTTGACTTCCTTTATCACCCGGAGATGGCAAACATTCTGTTGCTAACTTGAAGTGGCTCCAAGCAGCAAGACTAGAAGGATATTAAACCAGTAAAAGCTTATCAACTGATTCATTGATATGCTGTAAATTCCAGCCTTTTCATTTTGCTTTAGAGAGTTTCCATAAGTCAACACATTAGTAAGCAATTTGCTGACATTAAGATGGATCACTTTAAAAGGTCTCCTTGGTAGACAAAGTTCACCTGGGTGCTTTTGTTAGGATCATTTTTTTAATGTGTATCTGGCATGTGACTTGTAAATGACTCTTAATTGCCTTATATATTCATAGTCCAATGTCTTAGTTACTACTTAGCTAAATCACATATTTCAAATATGTAGGATATTTTTATGTACACAAAGAAAAGCACACACTTAAGCAGGCCCTCTCCTTTTTACAAACTTTTATTTCCCTTTGAGTGCGATGTTTCCATTGATTCAGGTTATTTTAAAGCATCACTCTTGATTAAAATCAATTAGAATTTTTTTTACCAACTTTTGCTTCTCAAATTACCAGAGATCATCTAAATACAATATTTAGTGAGGGAATAGAATAAAAAAGGAAAAAATTAAACATTGAGATTTGACAGCTAATGTAACATTGATTCCTCTTGGTGCTGGTCCCTCCCCGTTCCACCCCAACCTACCTAATAAGGCCTAATATGGCACACACAAGCAGCATGAAATAAACATATGCCAGGAGTAACAGCTGGATGGGGCAGTAAGCAAAAATACTGGACCTGAAGTCAAGAAAACCTTCATTCTAATCATGCCTCTGAGACTAAATAGGCAAGTGATCTAGCCTTTGTTTGCCTTAGTTTTCTCAACTATAAAATGGGCATGAAAAAGCACTTAATTCCCAAGGTCCTTTTGAGGATCTAATAAAATAAAACATATAGAGTGCTTTGTAAATCTTAAACACTATAAAAGTAAGGCTATTATTATTCAATCCATTAAAACTTTAAAATAACCATTATTAATTCACTTTCCAACCGGAAATATTATGCACAATATGTGTGGTAAAAATTTGCAATAGCAGTAATGTATCATAAAATTTTACTTAGCCACTTAATAAATTATGTTATCATTTAATCATAGTTCTGGAGGTGATCTTGAAAATCATGCAAATAAAGTTCTATACCCTGTTCTTCAAATATTTCAATGAATCCATAAGCTCGTCTATAAAGATTACTTTCCCCAAATGTTACAATTTGCAATTTCATTCATATCTTTTTATTTTATGTAATTATTATCCATTGCTATTGCTACCCATAAATTCTCCTTAGAGGACTTACTTAAAGTGTTAATCACATTTTTTAATCAGTCCATTTAGAATCAGTTAGCATTTAAGCACCCACTGTGTGCCAGGTACTATTCTAGGTATACAAAGATAAAATTAATCCCTGTCCTCCGAAAGATTTTCTGTAGATACCAACATTCCATGGATACCAAGGGAGTATTCCAGCTACTCATTTATTACCTCTTATTTTCACTAAATGACTGACACACACTTTTTCTGATATCTGATTAATATTTTTATGCCATTTTGTTACATGTAAGTCATCAATAATATGCTATACCTTTTAAGTTATTTGAAATCTTTTTTCTTTGGACTTTGTGGTCTATTATTCAAAACTTACAATCCAAGAAGTCATCTACAATTAAATCAGTAACCTCTTCAAATAAAATCAATATCTATTTTACTGGACAGCTACAGTGTATGAAGCATAAGTGGACAGAGCAAAAGTCTTTTAAAAACAACCAATAAAATCCATTTACCTTCTGTTTCAGAAACAATACTAATTATCAGTTCTAAGACAGAAGGGCGGCCATAAGGGCTTGGAAATGGAGGTTAAGTGATTTGCCCAGGGTCACACAACTAGGCTGAGGTCATATTTGAACCCAGGACCTCTTGTCTCTAGGCCTGGCTTTCAAACCATTGAGCCACAATGCAATAGTCTTCTAACTACTCAATGCCTCAAGTCTCTCCCCCACTTCAGTCTATCTTTCACTCAAATGCCAAGGTGAATTTTGTAAAGCAAATATAGAAATATAGAAAAATTTAAACACTACCTTAAATAATTTCTGAGCAAATTTTTAAAAAGCAAATTCTATGATATCTTTTCTCACTATCCATGTTACTATTAACATTCCTATTCCTTCCTGTTGAAAGCTTCTAAGACTATTGCTTTTTCTTTTTTAACTTTTTAAACTTCGATATTAAAAAACAAGACATGCACAAGGCTTCCCTCCTCCAGAGATATCATTTGGCACCCAAACCCAAATAGTTTATTTCACACTTGGTTCTAATAATATCATAGCACTTTAGAGTACAAGGTGCTTTATATTTGTCATCTCAGTGGATAGTTACAAATGCAGGTACATCCCCATTTAGCAGATGAGGAAAGTGTGACACATAGTAAAGCTGACCATGATCTGGTAAATGGCAGAGCCCAACTTGAACCCTAGTTTTCTGACTCCCAGTCCATGTTCATCCTTCTACAACATATTGCTTCTCAAAATTCCTCTTTCTTAGTCTTCTTCCTTCCTGCATTATGCCCACTAGAATGATGAGGTCTTTAAAGCCCTTTGGATAGCTGCCATATTGGAATTAGAGATCAAAGGACACGAGAAGACAGCATCATAATGGATGACTGGATTGTAATAAAATTGATTATGCTTATCTGAATTTCCCCCATCCATCTCATAGAACTTTTGAAAAATAAGTCATTTATTATGCACTTATTTTTAAACAAGAAAACAAATTGGACATACATTTACAACTTTTTATACTTAAAAGTGAATTTTATATACAGTAAATCCATAGCATCTTAAAGTTATTTCTCCTCTAATCCTTTTACCATTCTTTGTCCACTCAGCTCAATATATATACATTTTCCTTTTTATGTAGTCAGTATGTGTACTGTTCTGCACATTTTATTTTCTTCGTTTTACATCATTTCTTATACATCTTTCTAAACAGCTTTATATTCCTCTTATTCTCAATTTGGCTATGTCATCTCCCAAAACAGAGAAACATTCAAAATGGCCCTCAGTCTCGGGCACTATTCCATTGTGATAGTGCTGACATAAAGAGGCCACCAAAAAAGTGGCAGAGGATAATGAAGAAGAACAAAAACATTACATTAACTCTGGAAACTCCAAGTATAATGTCTGCCCAACAACCAGTCAGCTGGCATTCCACAGGAGAAACTAAACCACAAATCAGTGTTGCCTGTGAAACAGTAAAACAGCCAGAGGAAGGGCTTCCATAAGTTGGGTGCATCCTCTCCTGAGGCTGTTTGGACATGGACAGAAATTATAGAAATTATATAGAATGAGAAGGCACAGTCATATTCTTTGCTCTTGCTATCTTTCACCTACAAGGATTCTACCCTTATGTTCGACAACTCCCAAATTCCTTTATCTAACCCTAACCTTTTATTATCCATCTTTCTTTTTGCCTTATTCCCCCACATTTCTCTGTTCTGACCCCCAGTCCTCCATCCCTCAGGACTTTCCCAGGTCCTCCTCTGTCCCGACCTGACCTTGGTGTATCAGTGAAATTCTGTTCTGCTCTCAGAGCTCAAACACACTTGTCATATTGTGGATCAAGCCCTGCCAAACCCCAGCCCTGTATTTCTCCATCATGTTTCCTTTACTTCTATTCACATAATGCTGATCATATCTGGAAGAAGTCATTAGGCCATACCCCCTTGAGGCTTTTCAGATTTATAATCTCTGAAGCAAAGCAGTCCTATGTCCTCCTCAGCATGTTGTCCCATTCATCAGGGTATTTGGGCCACATATTTCCTTCTCCCCAGATTCCCCGGGCACTCTTTCTCAGGACCTGCTCTCATCCTTAAAGGCAGCTGCTGGCCCAAAGGCTACAGTGGAGTCCTAGGCCCTGAAGTCAGGAAGTCCTGAGTTCAAATATAATCCCCGACATTTCCTGGCTTTGATGAAATTTTCAATTGTTTGAATTGCATTTGCATCCCCAGGGCTTAGCACGTGGTAAACACTGAATAAATACCTACTGAAATGCCCCATAGGGACTGCGCTAACCCGAGCTCACAGAATGGCTTGATTTCCTACCTAAGCCAAATTCAGCATTTTGTTTGCTTTCAACTAATCATCAGAAACTTCCAAAGTCAGCCATGTTTCCCTCTTTCCTTAGTTCACCGAAATCAGCAACAGGATACTGGCTTCATTTCAGACGAACATAGACGAGCTCTTCTCAGAAATCGATTACTGCATCGCTTCCAACAGAAGCATCCTTCAGCAGTACGAAGAGCGGTGCAGCCGGAAAATTACCGAGGAGGACTGGGAGAGAATACAAGTGCAGGTGGGTGGAGTCCCCGCGCTTCGGCTTGCCGGCATCCACGTGAGCCACCGCCGGGGTGGACTGAGCCGGACGGGGCTGAGCTCTGAGATCCCGAACCTTCCCAGCCTTCCTCTCACTAGGGAGTGCCGCCTCCTTTCCGGGTCACACCCGGGGCTTCTCCGCCCTAATGTCTTCGCCTTCCTCCCTGAGCCAGGCAGCCCGGAGTGCGGACGGTGGGCACCGATCCTCCTGCTCCTAGGTGCGAGGCAGCTTTCCCGGGAAAGGGCCCTCGGAGCCGCGGGGCCCAGGCTTCTCCGGGAGGGACGATTCCCGAGGTGACCTCTGGAAGCACCGGGAGGAGGAGGATGCCTTGGACTGGACACCGGTCTTCCGCCGGTGTGGCACGGGGCCGCCCAGCCGCCGTTTCTTCAGCTGTAAAGTGGGGACAGTAACGGCACCAAGGCTTGTTCTGAGTCCTGGGCGAGGCGTCAAAACACCATAGAATAGCGAGCAGCAGCCATTCCTGTTTCCCTCATTCTCTTCCCACCTGCAGACTGGCTTCTGATCTCATTGCTCAACTGAAATTTTCCCTTCCAGAATGCCTCTCCGCCCTCCTTTCTCTTGGCACCCGGGAGCGCCCGTTCCTCTCCAGGCGGCTGTGATGGCTCTCCCGGCCTGCCTTTCCTCTCCTTCGCAGCTGCCCAGAGGCCAGTCTGGGTCTGTGCCTGGCGTCCCGCCCTTCCTCTCCCACACCGAGATTCCCTCCGCTCCTCTTGAAGCTAATGATTCACACAGACTTACTTGTCCCCAACTCCTCTGCGGGCCTCTTAGGCCTCTCCTCCTAGGCCTCTCCTCTCAGCATCCAAACTGGGTCCCAATTTTCCCCCAGAGCCTCCACTCCTCCAGACTCCCCAGTACCGTGGGGGCATCCAGCAACTCAGGACCTCCTATCTCTCGACCTGGCTCTCAATCCACTAGAGATAGGAGCCAGGTCTAGAGATAGGAGGTCATGAGTTCAAATTTTGCCTCAGACACTTCCCAGCTATGGGCAAGTCACTTGACCCCCAGTGTTTAGCCCTCCCCACTCTTCTGCCTTGGAACTGACAGTATCAATAGCAAGACCAGAAGGTAAAGGTTTAAAAAAGAATTTCAAACCATATTTCAAAAATGATAAGATCTGTCAGCAAAATTTAGTCTCAATTCTCTTAAAAAGTATATTCAAATTTAGGACTGGGTCACTTCATACAGGAAAAGGAGTAGTTATTTTTTCAATATTTAATTTTTTCCCAATTGTATGTAAAAACGATTTTTAGCCTTTAAAAATTTTTTTGAGTTCCAAATTCTCTCCCTCCCAACTCACTGAAAAGGTAAGCAATTTGGTATAGGTTATAAATGTTCAATCATGCAAAATATATTTCCATATTAATCATATAGTAAAAGAAAACAGGAGGGCAACTGGGTAGCTCAGTGGATTGAGAGTCAGGTCTGGAGACAGGATGTTGTAGGTTCAAATCTGGCCTCAGACACTTCCCAGCTGTGTGACCCTGGGCAAGTCACTTGACCCCCATTGCCGAACCCTTACTACTCTTCTGCCTTGGAGCCAATACAGAGAAGTTAAGGGTTGAAAAGAAAAGAAAAGAAACTAAAAACAAGAAAAACAAAGTAAAAAAAGTTTGCTTCAGTCTGCATTCATCCTTCACCAATTCTTTCTTTGAAGGTAGGCAGCACTTTTTCATCATGTGTCCTTTGGAAAGTCTTTAGTCACTGTATTGCTGAGAACAACCAAGTTGTTCATCAAAAAATATTGCTGTTACTGTGTACCATGTTCTGATTGTGCTGCTCACTTCACTTTGCATCAATTCACAGAAGTCTTTTGAGGTTTTTCCCAAACCTTCCTCCTCACCATCTCTTATACAGCACAGTAATATTCCAGCACAATCACATGCCCCATCTTGTTCAGCCATTCCCTCAGTTTCCAATTCTTTGCCACCAAAAGAGCTGCTATAAATATTTTTATAGAAGTAGGTCCTTTTCCTCTGATTTTTTTTCTTTTTAACTCTTTGGGATACAGACCTATTAGTGGGTATTGCTGGGTCAAAAGGTATGCACGATTTTACAGCCATTTGGGCATAGTTCCAAATTGCTCTCCAAAATGATTGGTTCAGTTCACAACATCCACTCCAACATCTGCCACTTACCTTTTCTGTCATATTAGCCAATCTAATACATATGAGGTGGTACATCAGAGTTGTTTAAATCATTTCTCTAATGGATAGTGATTTAGAGTATTTTTCATATGATTATAGATAGCTTTGATTTCTTTATCTGAAAACTGTCTATTCATATCTTTTAACCATTTATCAATTGAGGAGTGACTTGTATTCTTATAAATTGATTCAGTTCTCTATGTATTTGAGAAATCAGGCCTTTATCAGATTCAGTTATGATTATTTCCCTTCATCCTATTTTTCTCCATCTCTGTCTCTGTCTCTGTCTCTGTCTCTCTCTGTCTCTGTCTCTGTCTCTGTCTCTGTCTCTCTCTCTCTCTCTCTCTCTCACACACACACACACACACACACACACACACACACACACACACACATACACCCTGTCCCTCCTCAAAAGTGTTTTGCTTGTGACCATCATCTCCAATCTGACTTCCCCTCTATCAGCTCCCATTCCTCTTAACCCTTTTATCTCCTACATCCCTGGAAGGTGACAAATCCCTAGACCCAATCCAACCCAAGTATTCTCTCTTTGAGCCAATTCAGATGAGAGTAAAATTCATGTGTTTTATATATATATATATATATATATATATATCATGCCACCTCTATCTTTCCCTCCACTTTTTTAGCCTTTTTCGTAAACCTCTTTATGTGAGATAATTTACTCCATTCTGCCTCTCCCTCCCCACTTTTCCCAATGCATCCTTCTTTCTTACCCTTTAATCTTATTTTTTTAGATATCATCCTATCCTAGTTAATCCACACCCTATGTCTATGTTTGCTCCTTCTAACTGCCCTAATGATGACAAAATTCTTAGGCATTACAATTATCATCTTCTCATATAAGAATTTTAATTTAACCCTATTAAATCCCTTAAATTTTCTCTTTCCTGTTTACCTTTTTGTCCTTTTCTTGAATCTGAAAAAGGAATAGTTAGACAATGGCAATTTCTAATCACTTAAATTGTCTAACTTCCCTAAATACTGGCCTTACAGGTTTATTGTAAACAAAGTTCTTTGTAAACTATTAAGTCCCTAATTTTGTGTAATGGATAAGAATGCTATATGGGTCTTACCAGGTGGGCTATTTCTTTACATATTTGACTGTTGTTTAAATTTTTACCCAAGTAACAATCCTTTAAAAATATTTTGTGTTGCAGGCATTTCACCAAGAGATATCTGATTGTTCCATTTGCCTTACACCGCTCTCTTTGAGCAATCGTCTTCAATCTGTGTTCCCAGAAAAAACTGATAATCATCATTCCCGGGAGACAGTTCTGTTGTCTTGTTCACACATGTTTCATCATAATTGTCTTCTGGCTTTAGAGGAGTTTTCCTTAGGAGAAATATATACTTGTCCCTTATGCCGCTCCAGCTATCAGAAGAGAATTCTTGAATGTTAAATTTACATTAAATTATATGGTTCTACTCAAGAAAAGTTATGTAAAGTTGAGAAAAGTTTGTCTTGATTTTAAAAGATTGACCAGAGACTTTGCTTATGTTTACTGTACCTACAACTCATCGGCAGTGAAATAAATATTAGTCAGCCTTCATTTTTGAGAAATTCAAATTGTATTTCAAAAGCAACAGAATCTGCCAGCAAATTTTAATCTCCATTCTCTTAAAATTTAAATTCAAATTTAAGACTTGGTTACTTAATACAGAAAAAAAGGAGTAGTTAGACAATGGAAATTTTCAGACTCTAAATTGTTAACAAATTAGATTTCCGATAGCTGTTTCCTTGCATAGTTCTGATTGGCTCGAAAGAAAGAAGTAGAGGAAGGAAAATGGGTTTTTGAACCATAGGGCTCTTTCAGATGTTCTCCTTTTTAGCAAGACAAAACCTAGGCTGGATCCTGGGAACCAGCACTACGACCCCTTCATCACTACATAAAAGTTCTGGGAGAGAACTTTTATGTTTACTTCAAGACAGAATCCAAGGGGGTTGGCCCCTAAGTATATTCGAGATAATTGAGAAAGCTTGTTAGGTCCATGTGTCAGCCTAAAAAGAAGAATGGCAAGCTTCTAGCACGTGTTTCATTATGGCACTCCACACAAAAAAGATAACCTCCAAGTGAGGGTTTCTTAAACCTTCTCCAAAACATCTCTCTGGGCCAAAGAGAATTCAGTAAAGAAGGCGATAGCAACTGGAAGTCAAGGACATTTTGGAGATTATCTGCAAAGGCACAATAACGTGTACCTTTAAAGGAACCTGGCTGCTAGGCCCAGGGTCCCCATCAAATCTTTAGAATAGAAGCAGGATATAGAGAACTCATTTTCCTTTTAGTAATAATAACAATATGCCTGAGCAGCAACAGACAACATCTGAACACAAACTCTACCCAGACTGGATGGTGTCCAGGCACCACCTCTACTTCTATAAATTTGATATTTGGCTGCTGTTATCATTTACATGGTAAGAAATAGACTTCAGAAATATATCACATATATATGTATATACATATAGTTCCAAATTTTCTTTATTTTTATTAACTATTTTAGAAATAAAATGTTCATATGTACACTGAATATATACATGACATTTCTCTTTGTTTTTGGAAGGATCATTACTGTTTGATGTAAAAACTTTGTATATCTAAACTACAAAATGAAAAATAAAGTTGTTTCCCATAAAAGTTATGTCTACAAAATATTTAATGGTATTTTCATCCTTTAAGACAACAGTAACTATGCTTCCCTATAGAAATGATGACAAAAATAGTAGTTTTCATTTGTATTCTTTTTTTATTGGTCTTAAAATTTTTTTATTAATTTTTTATTTTTAGAAAAATTTTCCATGGTTACATAATTCATGTTTTTACTTTACCCTTCAGCCCCTCAAACTACCCCCCCAACCTCAGGTAATTCACATTTCCACTGGTTTTAACATGTGTGATCAGTCAAGACTTATTTACATATTATTGATAGTTGCATTGGTGTGGTCCTTTCGGGTCTACATCCCCAATCATGTCCTCATGAACCCAAGTGTTTCTTCTGTGTTTCCTCTCCTATAGTTCTTCCTCTGGATGTGGGTAGTGTTTCTTTCCATAAGTCCCTCAGAATTGTCTTGGGTCATTGCATTGCTGCTAGTACAGAAGTCCATTACATTCTATTTTACCACAGTGTATCAGTCTCTGTGTACAATGTTCTTCTGGCTCTGCTCCTTTCACTCTACATCAATTCCTGGAGGTCTTTCCAGTTCACATGGAATTCCTCTAGTTTATTATTCCTTTAAGCACAGTAGTATTCCACCACCAACATATACCACAATTTGTTCAGCCATTCCCCAACTGAAGGGCATACCCTTGCTTTCCAGTTTTTTGCCACCACAAAGAGAGCAGCTATAAATATTTTTGTACAAGTCTGTTTATCTATGATCTCTTTGGAATACAAACCCAGCAATGGTATGGCTGGATTAAAGGGCAGGCATTCTTTTATCGCTCTTTGGGCATAGTTCCAAATTGCCAGCCGGAATGGTTGGATCCATTCACAACTCCATCAGCAGTGTATTAAGGTCCCAATTTTGCCACATCCCCTCCAACATTCATTACTCTTTCCCCTTCTATCATTTTAGCCAATCTGCTAGGTATGTGGTACCTCAGAGTTGTTTTGATTTGCATTTCTCTAATAGAGATTTAGAACACTTTCTCATGTGCTTATTGATACTTTTGATTTCTTTATATGAAAATTGACTATTCATGTCCCTTGCCCATTTACCAATTGGGGAATGGCTTGATTTTTTTTATACAATTGATTTAGCTCCTTGTATATTTGAGTAATTAGACCTCTTGTCAGAATTTTTTGTTATAAAGATTTTTTCCCAGTTTGTTGTTTCCCTTCTGATTTTGGTTGCATTGTTTTTGTTTGTATAAAACCTTTTTAATTTAATATAATCAAAATTATTTATTTTACATTTTGTAATTTTTTTAACTCTTGCTTGGTTTTAAAATCTTTCCTTTCCCAGAGATCTGACAAGCATACTATTCTGTGTTCACTTAATTTACTTACAGTTTCCTTCTTTATATTCAAGTCTTTCACCCATTCTGAATTTATCTTGATCTAAACCTAATCTCTCCCATATTGTTTTCCAATTTTCCCAGCAGTTTTTGTCAAACAGTGGATTTTTGTCCCAAAAGTTGGGCTCTTTGGGTTTATCATACACTGTTTTGCTGACGTCACTTACCCCAAGTCTATTCCACTGATCCTCCCTTCTGTCTCTTAGCCATAACATATTGTTTTGATGACTGCTGCTTTATAGTATAGCTTAATATCTAGTACTGCTAAGCCGCCTTCCTTCACATTTTTTTTCATTATTTCCCTTGACATTATTGATCTTTTGTTCTTCCAAATGAACTTTGTTATAGTTTTTTCTAATTCAGTAAAAAAGTTTTTTGGTAGTTTGATATAGGTATGGTACTAAATAAGTAAATTAATTTGTCCTACCCATGAGCACTCAATGTTTTTCCAATTGTTTAGATCTAGTTTTGTTTGGAAAGTGTTTTGTAGTTTTGTAGTTATGTTCGTATAATTCCTGTGTTTGTTTTTGTTAAAGAGAAATGTACTGTCTAACATCTACAAATATATATATTTCCTAAGAAACTGAATCTTGGTAAATGAAAATGTGTTACCTTATTCAAAATGTAAATCTTAGAACAATTTTAGCCGTCCAAAAGTGGAATGGGCAGTCTTGAAAGGTTACAGTAGATGCCTCCTTTATGGAGTTGTCTGGTCACCTATTGGAAATTCTTATCTAATCCAATAAGATAAGTATTTATTAAGCATGCAAGTCAGTGATGGTGAACATTTTAGAGACAGAGTGCTGTGCTCCTCCCCACACACACCCACAGGAGGAAGTGCTCCCATTGGGCTGCTGGGCAGAGGGGCGGGGATGTGAAAACAAAAAAGTCATCAGACCCAGTGGAGAGGGGGAGGGAGCAGCTCCGCAGGAGTCCCTCTGCCTTTCTAGTAATAAATGCTGGCAGTGTCAGGGAGGGCCTAGTGTTGTGAGGAAGATTAGATTAGGTATTGATTATGTATTGATTAGGAAGTACCTAGCAGGAAGGAGCTGGAGCTGGGAATTCCAGGTTGGAATGAAGGAGGAGGAAGTGTGTCTGTGCCCTGAGTGAGGACTCCATTAGTGATGGGCAAGAAACTGTTGCCAGCCTGGGCGACTCAGAGCAAAGAACACCCTGCTTCCTGATTTCCCCTGGGATCCTGTGTGGTGTGGCATCTAGCAAAAGGACAAGATCTACAGAGCCAAGAGAAGAGGTGAAGTTTGAGAACTGGAGGACAGTGCTTCAAGCAAAACCCTCTCTACTTGGTTCCTGAGACAACTTTAGCTCCTGGCATCCAGAGATCATCAGTGGATTGCAGTGAGAATCCCAAAGCCACAAAGCCCTAGCTATACTCAAGCCTGGCAGGTTCCAGGTTTGAGGCAGAAACCCAGAGACTCCATTTACAGCTCCTTGGGACCTGTTAGTTTAGATCACTAAGTTAGAGTAGAATAAGTCCTCCCATTGCCCTGTGGTTTTATCCTTTAGATTTTAAGTATAGAAATCGTTTCCCACCTTTTAGTCTAACATAATTAAAGCTGTTAAGTCCCTTTTACCTTGTTAGCCTGTTACTATACTCTGGTCTAGTGGAAGCTGGGTGACAGTTAAGATCAACTGCCATTCCTGTGGAAATCCAGTAAACTCTGGTCTCTTCACCCTGGTCCAGTCTCTCATAAATCCAAGAAGTGTGTTCCCACAAACCCCTTCGTTTATTATAATATCCCTGGTGACCCCATTACCTTACATATATTTTCCTACACTAGGTTCACCATCTCGGCACTACAAGGTGCTAGGGATATCAAGATAAAAGTGAGCCCTATCCTCAAGAACACAGTAGATCATTTAAGGAAGCAGAAAATGCAAAGGACTGGGGAATAAGTATGGCCCCTGAACTAGGCTACAACTGAAGGTAGTGTTTGCAGGGACTTGAGAACAAAGGAGCAGGAAACAAGCTTGAGAAACAGGTCAGTTTGCCTGAATCAGAAGTATATTAAGGAAAGTGGTAGGAAATGAACCTGGAAAAATTGGTTGAGGGCAGGTAGTGAGTTTTAAAATGTCAAACTGAATTTGCATTTTTATCGTAGGGGCAGGAGCCTATCCCTGAACCTTCTGAAGCAGGGAAGTAAAACAATTATTCATGCTTTAGAAAGTCTGTTTTGGCAGGCAGGTAGATGGAAAACTGGGGAATCAAATCCTTAGTTTTTACAATGTTCTTGGTGATAGGTGAAGAGAGTCCATTCAGAAGGGTAAGGAATATGAGGTATGTTGTGGAGGTAGAATTGATAAGATCTGGAAACTGGTCAGACTTCGGGAACTGAAAGCTGAAGAGTCTTCCTTCCAAGGTTATAAACCTGTGACTGGCAAGACGGTAATGTCCTCAGCAGAAACAGAGCTTGGAGGAGGAACCCATGTTTGGGGGATTTGAAGGGATACATAATTTCTGCTTTGGACAAGTTGCCTTTGGGTTGGAGGCTTATTTGCATAGACATAATAGAGTCCATAGGAAGAGATGAGATTACCCAGAGAGAGAGGAAGAGGACCTGGGACAAAGATTCAGGGTCCCAGGAGCAGACTCTTCAGGATCACAGGAGAAAAATCACCATTTTAGCTGGGATTGGAAGTAACAGCAAAAAAAAAAAAGTAAAGTATGATAATCTACTCTTCCAAGACTAACAAACTCCATTCCTCCTCCTCTAGCCCTCCTGGAGGCAACTAAGTGGCACAGAGGATGGAGTGCCCAGCCTGGAGTCAGGAAGATTCCTCTTCAGTTCAAATCTGGCCTCAGTCACATCCTAGCTGTGTGGCCGTGGGCAAATCATTCAACTCTGCCTCCATTTCCTCTACAAAATTAACTGGAGAAGGAAATGACAAACCACTCCAGTATTTCTTCCAAGAAAATCCTCAACGGGACGGTGAACCTCTCAACCCCTGTGAGAACCAGTGAAACCAATTCAGACTAGATTAGTTATAGCTTTCTAGTGGTTAAGGTTAAAAACCAGACAATTGCAACAGTGATGTTACTATTCCCCTTCCAAAGGGTCCAATCTGCTTGCATAAATAGAATTACAACGGTTGAGGGGTAGGAGAGTCTCTGCCGAGGTCTCAGGGTACCAGCCTGAGCCGGAAAGGGCCACTTCCTGTGGAGCTAGACAAACGCATGAGCCCCTTCCGGAGATGGAATGAAGAAGTTCCGGCTGGCCCCTGGCGGAAGTTCCGGCTGGCTCCTGGTGAAGGCGGCTGCCGGCAGATGACGGACATCAGTTAAAGGAAACGGACTCGTGTCTCGCTTGAACATTGAGGCTGGGCTGTGGCAGGGGAGTGAGACTTCTCTCAGCAGCAGCAATAGGGTTTGGAAGTGAGACCCGGCAGTGGGAGGTAACGTGGGTCTCCTATGAGCGAAGGTCGGTGATTGTGATCCTCGGGAAATGGATGCTTCCGTCCTTGGGAATGGTTGTGTGAGAAATCCTGGAATTCAAGAGTCCCAAGTTCCAAGGTGGAGTTTTGTCCGCCTAGAGAGAGATTTTTGTAATTACATGATCTTTGGAAAAAAGGACCACAATCAAAAAGACTGTAGCTCAAAGTCCAAAGCTATTCTGAGGCAGGGCAGGAGGGGAGAATTTGGCCAGCCTTCCAGGATGGTGGCTCAGTGCTGGTCAGACAGTGAAGGTCTGCCCATGGGCTTCACCTTCTGCCGATGGGATCATAAAGAGGCTGAAGAGCTTTTGGAATGTTAGGATTCCCGAGTTTTGTCCCTGCACACTTGTTAACCTGTTTTGTCATGAACAGCTTCAGTGGAAGGAAATGAGCTGTTCCACGAGGGATCGCCATTGGAAACATGGTCTTTTGTGGGAGATACTCTATTACTCCCGGTTCTTCTATAACCTGTTAGGTCATCTTTAGAAGAGTATGTTCAGGCTTCAATATCAAAGATAAGCCGGACTGCATGTGTACAAGCTATATCAGACTGCTTACATCTCAGGAAGAGGCGAAAGGGAGAAGGAAGAGAGAATGAATGGGAATCAACATTTTTAAAAATGTTCATTGTTGGGGGCAGCTGGGTAGCTCAGTGGATTGAGAGCCAGGCCTAGAGACGGGAGGTCCTAGGTTCAAATCTGGCCTTAGATACTTCCCAGCCGTGGGGACAGTATTGACTCCAAGATGGAAGGTAAGGGTTTAAAAAAAAAGTTCATTGTTTTTACATGTAATTGGGAAAAATCTTATTTAAAAATTGAAAGATAATCTAGAGCCAAGGCAAGCAACTAGATTAATAAAACTATATATGTATTGTGTTTTTTAAAATTAATATTCAGTATCTCCAAAGTATAATATTTATAGAGTTTTATTAATATTTAACTAGAGAGCTAGAGAACACAGGGAATATACCCCATTCACTTCATGTGGAAGGGAGAGCTAGAGGGAGTATTACCCAAAACTTATATACAAGTTTTTGCATGGGTCATGCAAAAGACCCATGTAAACAGAAAGGAAAAGGAATTGTGGGTAATACAGAAAGGAAGTTTGGGTAATGTAGTTTTAGGGATTCAAGATGGCTGGAAAATCTTGAATCCCTAAAACTACATTGCCCAAACTTCCTTTCTGTATTACCCACAATTCCTGTATTACCCACCCCTCCGACCCCCCCCCCCAAAATAGAGAGAGAGACAGAGAGACAGAGAGAGAGAGTGTTTGCGGGGGTGGGTGTTGTGAGGGGCTGAAGGGTAGGAGGTAGGAGGAATGGGAGAAAGAGAGGAAGGGACAGGAAGGTAGCCAATCCCCAGCCCAGCAGGGAGGAATTGACCAGAGCCCTTTGGGGGTCAAATAAAAGATCAGTGAGCAACTTAGGGTTTAGAATATTTAGGTTTTATTTAAATTAGAAAGGGGAAGGTCTGGAAAAACTAGGAGGTAGATAGAAGGGGAAAAGGTGCCGAAAGAGATCAGGGTAGATAGCAGAGAGCAAAAAGGTGCCAAACTTTCTCTTTTATACTTTTTCTGACACCTCTCACAAAGGAAGTGGGAGGTATCGGGGAAGTTGTAGCAGGGAGCCCTGGGAGAT
Source organism: Gracilinanus agilis (assembly GCF_016433145.1). Lineage (NCBI taxonomy): Eukaryota > Metazoa > Chordata > Mammalia > Didelphimorphia > Didelphidae > Gracilinanus > Gracilinanus agilis. The sequence continues at coordinate 89,980,842 of NC_058134.1, read as the reverse complement.
GTAGTCTTCCAGGGCTTACAATAATTTTAAATGACTAAGTGTATTAAGAACTCTGTTTTAAGAACTTGGAGGAGAAAAAACTCGATGTGATAGGAGCCATGATAAACCACCTTCAAATATTTAAAGAATTATTATGTGAAAGATGGATTAAACATATGTAGCTCCAAAAGGCAAAACCAGGGTCAACAGGTGGAATTAGATTTGGGCTTAATAAAAGGAAGAACTTTCCAATAGAGCTAGCAGTGAAAAAGCGATGGAAAGCCAGCATCCTGGTGTATCCCTGCAAGCTCTGCTGCTGGGAAAAGCTAAGGCTATAAACTGAATGAACTTCTGAGCTGGAATGGGACCAAAGGCAATGAAGGATCCTCACAAAGTCAGGCACAAGCATGGTGAGTCCCTGGAAGGGGGAGCCTGTGGAAGTCTGGAAACAGCAGCCAAAGCTTCTGTCCCATGATGACCCATGATGAGTGACCTTGGGACTCCTGGCCTAGGGGAGACCCAGGCCCCAAACATCTAGAGTCATATGGAGTCACGTGTAGCTAGGGTCCCTGGAAAGATCTGAACAAAGGCTGAGTGACCAAATGTTTATCAAGAATGTCCGCTATTGGGCAGTACTGAGACTTGTTATATTGAATCTCTGGGAGCCAGGAGTCCACACTGTTGATTGACAGGTGGATCTGTTGGATATCAGAATGTTCCCAGAGGGCCATGAGGACAGGGGAGAGTGGTTGTCCTAGGGTGGTATAAATACCCTGGCAGCCCTAACTTTTGGTTCCTTTCCTTCCCTGAGACCTGAGATCTGTGGATCCTGGTCTTTTGGGGATTGGAGACTTGCTGGGCTCAACCTTGCAAGATCTTCCTGTCTTGTTCCTGTAACATCCTTGTACCCAGACCATCATCTTCTGATTCTACTGCCCCTAGATATTAAGAAATCAATCATCTTAGTTATCTAGGTTTCCCAGGGCCCGGGAGGGATCCAGGAAGTGGGCAGGAGAAGAAGAAGAGGGTGGAAAGGGGTGGATATCCCAAAGACTGGTTAGGCATATCATCTATCAAAGAAGAAGAAGCTGAAACATTAAGCAGCAATTTGCCTACTCTGGTTTGGCTGTGGCCAGGCTGCACCAGAGGAGCTAACCATCCTGACTCAATACTTGCCTACAGATCTGAGGGTTTATCATTACCAAATTTAGTTAGGGTTTCCCCTCTATCCAATCCCAATACCCCATCTTTGTTAAATACAATCAAAGCCTTTAAAGTACCTTCCTGAAATGGTTATTTATAGCTTCTCTGGGAAGGGAGATATGCAGCCAGAGACAAACCGTTACCAAGATAAAGAGCCCATAATACACTATCAATCAACCCCACGTGGGACCTGAAGGGATATCATCCATTGACCTGAAGGATCCTGCCTGGGCACTCTTATAAAGGAGAGAGGTGTCATATCATCTAGCTAGGGCAAGCCTCAGTTGATCTTGCCCTAGCCACCTATCTGGGCTGTCACTGTTGTCACACGTTTACCAGTGGTAGTATCCAGTTTAGGGTATCCTCTCCTCTACATCTACCTTATAACAGACTTCCTGGTTAAGATGACGGCAGAGTAAAAAGCAGCTGCTTAAGCTCTCCTAACCGAAACATACAGGACTCCTCAAGAAGACATAAAAACAAATTCGGAGGAACAAAGGGACCCCACAACAGGATGCAGCATTGGCAGTACGTGGAATCAGGGCATTTCCATGCTATAAAGGGGTGAAACAGCTCTCACTAAAACACAAGCTGAGCAACCCCCTCCCCCACCCCCCACCACTTACAGTACCAAAGCCAGCGCACAAGAGTTAGAGCAAGTTTGGGGCACAGATTAAGTCCATGGCAACTACCTAGGGTCACCAGGGCCTGCTCCTGAGAGCAGCAAGACTTAAGACCCCAAGAGGCTAAAGAACGCGCGTGGACTTTGAACTCAGACCCTGAGCGTAGGCATGAGTGTGGGCGTGGAGGCAAGCCCAGACACGAACCCTGATCGCAGGTGAGGACTCGGATCTTGAGCACAGGCGCGGACCTTGAGTGGGGACCCAGTGCAAAAGGGGTTCACAACTGTGGAAGCAATGCCGTGAAATTGTTAAAGGAGCCTCAGGCAGAGGAACAAGTAAGGGGACCACCAGGAGGCTTGACTCTGAGAAAAACTGAGACCTCAGGAGCCTAAAGAAAGCAGACAGACCCTGAGTGTGAGGATAACCCTGAGAGGGCGCAGGGCTAACAATAGCAAGCCAGAGACAAGAACCCCAAAAGAGAAAGATCATCAAGAAGAAATCTGTAACACTCGGCAACTTTTACACAGATAAAATCCAGACAAAAGAGCAAACAGCAGAGGAGAACAAACAAGTAATCATATCCAAACCTTCCCAAAATAATGAAAACTGGCCACAAGCCATTGAAGAGTTCAAATATGAGATGATGAGAAAGATGGAAGAGATTTGGCGAGAGAAGTGGGAAATAGTTCAAAAGGAAATTAACAGGTTAGAAGACAGAAACTCCCAATTGGAGAAAGTTGCCCAAAAATCAAACGAAATGGTAAGCAAATTGGAAACAAAAATGTGGCAAGAAAATAACAGTTTAAAAGGCAGAATTTTGCAATTGGAAAGTGAGGCTCAGAAATCAAATGAAATTGAACACCAGAAATGACCAGATTGAAAAGGAAAACCAAAAGATTATAGCTGAAAACCAGTCCCTAAAGGCTAGAATTGAGCAATTAGAAGCTAATGATCTCTCAAGACAACAAGAACAAATAAAACAAAGTCAAAAGACTGATAAAATAGAAGGAAACATGAAATATCTCAATGAGAAAGCAACAGGCCAAGAAAACAAGTCTAGAAGAGACAATCTGAGAATCATTGGTCTTCCTGAAAAAGCAGAAATTAATAGAAATTTGGACTCCATACTAAAAGAAATTATTCAGCAAAATTGCCCTGAAGTTCTATAACAAGAGGGCAATATAGACATTGAAAGGATCCATAGATCACCCTCTACACTAGACCCAGAAAAGACAACCCCCAGGAATATACTAGCCAAATTCAAGAGCTTCCAAGTAAAAGAAAAAATTTTACAAGAAGCCAGAAAGAGAAAATTCAGATATCAAGGAGCAACAATCAGGATCACACAGGATCTGGCAGCCTCCACGCTAAAAGACCGCAAGGCTTGGAATACGATATTCAGAAAGGCAAAAGAGCTGGGCCTTCAGCCACGGATCAACTACCAATCAAAACTAACCATATAGTCACTTGACCCCCATTGCCCACCCTTACCACTCACTCTTCCACCTATGAGACAATACACCGAAGTACAAGGGTTAAAAAACAAACAAACAAACAAACAAAAACCATATACTTCCAAGGGAAAGTTTGGGCATTCAATAAGATAGAAGATTTCCAAGTATTTGCACAGAAAAGACCAGGACTAAATGGAAAGTTCTATATTCAACCACAAAAATCAAGAGAAACATGAAAAGGTAAATAAGAAACAGAGGGGAAAGAAAGAAAACTCATATTTTTTAAAATTGCCTCTTTAAGGGCTTCAATATGATCTAATTATTGGTATTCCTATGTGGAGAAATGTTATGTATAATTCTCTGTAAGGAACTCTATTCACTATTATAGTATTCACTATTATAGTAATTAGAAGAATTATTCATAGGGAGAGTTTGGAATACTAAATGGTCTAAGATGATATGGGGGTGGGAAAGAGGGAGGTGAATTGTAGAGGACACCAAGAGAAACTTGAATGAATAAGAAAAATAGGATATTCTATTACACACAAAGAGGGCACGGGAAGGGGAAGGGATGAGTACTATTATAAGAAGGAGAAGAAGAGAGCATTAAGAGGTAATAGTTAAACCTTACTCTCAGTGTAATTAACCCTGAGAGGGAAGAGTAGCTTTATCCATTGGGATATAAAACGCTATCCAACCCTACTAAGAAAGTCAGAAGGGAAAAAACAAGGGAAGCAGGGCAGTGGGGGGGTCATAAAAAGGAGGGAAGAAGAAGGGGGAGGGAATTCATTAGGCCTTAAAAATAGAGGGGAATAATAAGGGAGGGGGTAGAAAGGGTAGTAAATCAAGGGAGGTGACAAGGGTTATTGGCATAAAGCAAACCACTGGTTTAAAAGGAAATAGTGTAAGAAAAAGGGGTAGAACTAGGAGAGGATACCAAAATGTCGGCGAATACACAACTGATAATTATAACTCTGAATGTGAATGGGATGAACTCGCACATAAAAAGGAAGCAAATAGCAGAGTAGATTAGAAACCAAAATCCTACCATATGTTGTCTACAAGAAATACATATGAGGCGGGTGGACATACACAGGTTTAAGGTGAAGGGCTTGGGCAAAATCCTTTGGGCATCAAATGAGAAAAAGGCAGGAGTGGCAATTATGATTTCTGACAAAGCCAAAGTAAAAATAGATATGATTTAAAAAGACAGGGAAGGTCATTACATCCTGATTAAAGGCAGTATAGACAATGAGGAAATAACATTGCTCAATATGTATGCACCAAATGGCATAGCAACCAGATTCATAAAGGAGAAACTGGCAGATCTCAAGAAGGAAATAGTAAAACCATAATAGTGGGAGATCTAAATATCCCTCTTTCAGATCTAGATAAATCAAACTAAAAAATAAATAAGAAAGAGGTAAGAGAGATGAATGAAGTTCTAGAAAAATTAGATTTAATAGATATGTGGAGAAAAATAAATAGGAACAAAAGGAATACACCTTTTCAGCTGCACATGGAACATTCACAAAGATTGACCATGTAATAGGGCATAGAAACATTGCTAACAAATGCAAAAGAGCAGAAATAATAAATGTAACCTCAGACCATAATGCAATAAAAATAACAATTAGTAAGGGCACATGGACAGGCAAATCAAAAACTAATTGGAAATTAAATAATATGATTCTCCAAAACCAGCTAGTCAAAGAAGAAATCATAGAAACAATCAACAATTTCATTGAAGAGAATGACAATGATGAGACATCCTACCAAACTCTGTGGGATGCAGCCAAGGCAGTACTCAGAGGGAAATTTATATCCTTAAGTGCATATATTAACAAATTAGGGAGGGCAGAGATTAATGAATTGGGCATGCAACTTAAAAAATTAGAAAGCGAGCAAATTAAAAATCCCCAGATGAAAACTATTAGAAATACTAAAAATCAAGGGAGAAATTAATAAAATCGAAAGTAAAAGAACTACTGAATTAATAAGACTAGAAGCTGGTATTTTGAAAAAACAGATAAAATAGACAAAGTACTGGTCAATCTAATAAAAAAAGGAAAGAAGAAAACCAAATTGACAGTATCAAAGATGAAAAGGGAGACCTCACCTCTAATGAAGGAGAAATTAAGGCAATCATTAAAAACTATTTTGCCCAATTATATGGCAATAAATATAACAATCTAGGAGATATGGATGAATATTTACAAAACTACAAATTGCCTAGATTAACAGCAGAAGAAGTAGAATACCTACATAATCCCATATCAGAAAAAGAAATTGAACAAGCCATCAAAGAACTCCCTAAGAAAAAATTGCCAGGGCCTGATGGATTCACAAGTGAATTCTATCAGACATTCAATGAGCAACTAATCCCAATACTACACAAATTATTTGATATAATAAGCAAAGAAGGAGTCTTACCAAATTCCTTTTATGACACAAATATGGTGCTGATTCCAAAGCCAGGGAGATCAAAAACAGAGAAAGAAAACTACAGACCAATCTCCCTAATGAACATAGATGCAAAAAT
>NC_058134.1:89830112-89970051 GCF_016433145.1 Gracilinanus agilis | reverse complement strand
GTAATGAATGCTGGAGGGGATGTGGCAAAACTGGGACATTAATGCATTGTTGGTAGAGTTGTGAACTAATCCAACCATTCTGGTTGGCAATTTGGAACTATGCTCAAAGGGCTATAAAAGAATGCCTGCCCTTTGATCCAGCCATACCATTGTTGGGCTTGTACCCCAGAGAGATCATAGATAAACAGACTCCTACGAAAATATTTATAGCTGCCCTTTTTGTGGTGACAAAAAACTGGAAAATGAGCGTATGCCCTGAAACCAATACACTCTGTACTAACAGCAATGCAGTGACCCAGGACAATTCTGAGGGATTTATGGAAAAGAACAGTACCCTCATTCAGAGGAAGAACTACAGGAGTGGAAACAGAAGAAAAACAAGTGCTTCAACACATGGGTTGAGGCAGACATGATTGGGGATATAGACTAGAAACTACCACACCAATGCAACTATCAACAATTTGGAAATAGGTCTTGATAGATGACACATGTTAAAACCAGTGGAAATACACATCAGCAATTGGGGGAAGGGGGAAGTGGCACAGTGAAGGTGAAAGTAAGAGCGTGAATTATGTAACCATGTTAACTTTTCAAAAAAAATAAATATTAATAAATGTTAAAAAAAAAAAAAGAATGTCCGCTATTTGGGCATCAGGGAGGCTAGACTAGAGTTTTTAAGGTTTCTTCTAGTTCCTAGATTCCTATTGTAGGATAGCGAAATGTGTTCAAATAACATGCTTTTAAAGAAGTCAAATCTAAATGACTAAAGGACCCTCTGAGATGTACCTGCCCCTGGAAAGGCTCGTTTTTTTTTTCTTTAGTGCATTAGAATAAACCTAACAATGTTTTCTGAAAGGAAATACATTCCTGAAAATCTGGGTGTAAAAATGGAATAATTTTCTTAGTGACCAAAAAGGAGGGAAGCCTTTCATCATTATGGGACTATGCACATAAAGCAAGAATTAGTCAGTCTAGGGAACTCCCTTGTGGGGACTCCCTCCCATCACTATAGATCACAATCTGTTTCTGCCTGAATAAGACTGTAGGGATCAAGTGACTTGTCCAGGATGATACAGTCAGCAACAGAGGCAGGCTTTGAATGAAGGGCTTTGTGATTTGGATCACAGCACTCCCTTTGTGGTGACATTATGCTACCTCTTTTCATGAACATATCTGTGAGGAATATTTTAAATAAATACATATATGCTCATCTTTAACTATTTTAGGATAGCGGGACAAAAATTGGGATGGGGTCTCTATTTTCTGGTTTACCTCACTTTTCCAGATTATTTTTTTACTCTCAAAGACTCTTAGTTAATTTGGGTAGTTCCCACTATTTGCTAGAGTATATTTCTGGAAATATCTTAAAAAGTAGAACTAAGAAAAATGAATATTTTATCCTATATACTGTATACACTGCAATTACCCTCTTTTGCCACCAGAGGGAACAGCTACATATAGCAAAAAGAGGCTGACCAAACTAGAGAACAGAAGCCTGTGGGGGCATCATTAGGCAATTTGCAAAATAGTCCCCCAAAACAACTTAGCAACTAAAGCTTACAAATACGTACTTTAAGTTGACAAAAAAAGTGAAATTCATTACTTTTTAGAGTAACCCCCCAAAATTAAGAGAACAAATTCTTGTACTACAAATAATTGTTTGTTGGGTGTTTCCCTCATTATTAATAGTAGGTTGTGCATTTAAGAATAGCACTGGATAATAGTAATCCTGATTGTAATTTAAAAAATAAAATAAAAATAATACCTGAGCTACAATGCATAGATATCCTTTTTTAATTATCCCCATTTTGCTGATGAGGAAAATAAGGCTCAAAAGGGAAGACTAACTTGCTCACGGTTACACAGCTAGTAAGAGGAAGGACAGCAACCTGAATCCAGGATTTTTGATTCACAAGTACCCAGCGTACTTTGCCTTAACACGCAAATTCAATATCTTCAGAATCCACCCCATTCCCCAGTTCTTTACCTCCCTTCTCCCTTTTGGGATTCTCCTCTCCCCTGAGCTTCTGGTGTTCCCTAGTTGCTCAGATTTCCTAAATGTTAGCAAATTCATCAGTTTATCCTTTTGGGGACTCTTCAGACCTTTCTCCTCCACATCCTGCCCCCAAGTAAAATTTTTCTAATTCTAGGTTTAGTCCTTTGCCAACTCTAATCCCATATACTAATTTGAACCAACACATTAATCATTTACATTGGCTTATTGCCTTACTTCTTTATTGAACATATGTACTTTGATCATCTTAATTGAGAAGCATTAATAATTAGACTTCTCTCTGTCCCTCCTGGAAGGGCCAGTGGTGGGTGTAAGGAGAAATATTTTCCCTGTATTCATCAAATACACGAGTGAAATACACAAACCCATGGGCGGTTATCTCTTCCACCTATGAAGACTTCATATCCTAGATATTATATTAGAGATCATTTAACTGGACCTCTGGGGAAAAGTGCGTTGTTTTTAATCTTTATCTGAATGTGTATTCATATGTTAGCACAACAGTTCATAGAAATGTATAGGTGATGATGAACCTTTTTTCCCCCTATATCATGAAATTCTTCCTTCAATGCCTCATCATGGTGCCAAGAAGAACCTTATAGGCCCTTTGAAAGTCATAACAAAACAAATAAACAAGTTCAGGGAAGCACTACCAAGTTGAAAAAGCCTACAGACAATGTTTACCAGCCAAGGACGGTCTACCATTTTTCAATAGACTCATTACCAATTGGTTATGCAACTCAAAAGACCACCAGTATAGGTGCTTACAAAGTTACAAAGGAATTATGATATGTGCATGGGGGTAATGAGGTGGTATGCACATCAAAGAACTGATAGATCCTTGAAATATGATGCCAAATACAGGCAGTGGGGGTTAGGGGTGCAGTACCCCCTCAACCTGGAAAATAGGCATAAAACTTGTTGGCTTTTGTGTTCTTTTCACAAACTTTAACTTATTACTTATTTTAACCTTTTAAAAATTGCATATATGGTATTAAAAGATAAAATTTATTATGTAATACTATACATATATTTTACGCATTTCCAAGTTTCTAAGCTTCTGTCTTCTGTTGGCCTTCAAGTATCATCTGCGACTTCTGCAAAACTCCCCCCAAATTTCTATTTAATTTCTTATGCTGACTCACTATATATCAAAACCATAATGAAGGGAAAGTCACAATGTGGAAGGGATACCTATAATGCAGACTTTTCTTTTTTTAACCTAAATTGATTTTTAACCATAAAATTGATTGGTTCTTTTGGCTTCTTCTGAAGTCTAACATTGCTATAGTTTTAATGCTGAGTAGCTGTTACATTTCATTGATTCTAGAGATTTGTAAACAAATCATTATTATGCTTCTAATTGTCAAATGCTGTTTATCTCCTTGCCTTTATTTAACCTGTTGAGAAAATTAAAAGAAGTCCTACTAATACATGAAACTACTTTTCAAACTAGAATGCCAAGGGAAGGAGTCCTCCCTCATCAGTCCTTCCTGGACCTACAACTCAGAACTGGATCATTGTCATTCATCCTTTGTTTCTGAATGGTCTCTTGGCAGTTAGTTCATGTACCCTACTTGGGTGAAAAGCTCCCCTGCTTTTCATCTGGGACCTCATCTTGACCTAGTACACAGACTGCTGAAACTAAGCTTCAGGGCACTCCTAGACAGACTGCATATCTGCAGACATTTCTCTCTTTGCCAATCTAGGCTGGAAAAATGACTCACTGTTTTCTAGGATCTCCCAGTCAGGACCTAGGTTAGTGCATTTTATAAATCTATCTGGAAGAATAAGGTTGCAAGTACTTCTTGTTTTTCTTCTGTCATTCTGGCTCTATCCTCAAGACATCTATTTTTGGACATAGAGGCCACTAGGGGTGATTTATTGTGCCTGACTATGCTTATTTGTTACAAAATTGTTTTTTTTTCTTTCTCCTAATTTTTTAATGTAGAAAGAAGGGCATTAGCAATGCTAATACCAAAAAAAATTTAAGTGGGTTTTTAAAATATCTTTAAGTTGTATCGAAAACATAAAAGTTCAGAAGAAAGGATAGTCAAAATAGTTTTGAAAGTAATGCGTGAAATTTAGTATATGCTTATTTTTTTAAACCCTTACTTTCTTAGTAGCAAATCCATGACAAAAGGATAAGAGCTAGGCAAATGGGGTTAAGTGCCTTGCACTGAGTCACACAACTAGGAAGTGTCTTTGGCTGGATTTGAACCCAGTCCCTCCTAGCTCCAGGCTTGGTGCTCTATCCAAGGTGCCATCTAGCTGCCTTAGTATAGACTTTAAAAAAAATGATATGAAATCAGATTCATGGCCTTATTTATATATGTAATCCTCTTATTTTGTTCTAAATGTATATGGAAATGATATTTTGGGGAATGTATAAAAGTGTTCCAAAGTAAAATTTTAAAATATGGAAAACACCTTTGGTGTGCATGTTTTCTTATTTTAAGTCTTGCTGGATATTGAAAGGATCTACCCCAGAACAAAGTTATCTCTGTTGTGAAAGAGTTAAAATTAGGAGTTTTGAAAAAAATAGAGAGCAGCTTTTAATAACTTAAATTTTAATGAGAATATAGTAGAGTTGTAAATTAATATTGTCCCTTTAAGCCAAAGAAAACTTCTAGCAGCTTTTAACAATTAACAAATTAGTTTAATTAAAATAGATAGTAAAAGAATATAGTAAAATGAATATAGCAAAGGAGAGAAATATAGGAAAGAGGTAGAGAAAGAACATTTCCTAATGTTTATACTAGTTATCCTATAACTACCTATAACTACATATAATTACTACCTAGATCTACCTCTAACTGCCATTAGAGAAAGTTCAGCTGATCACCCTTCAGCTCAGCTCACCAGGCAGATAGATAGATATAGACATAGATACAGATATAGATAGATATAAAGATATAGATATACAGATGTAGATATATATATAGGTATGTAGATATATATATATATGTGTGTGTGTGTGTGTATATACATACATATATATATATATATACTTATATATATATATACACACATATATATATATATCCCAACCACCAGAGCTAAATCACCAACCCACAACACCAGCAACCAACCCCCAATGACCAATTCACGCCCAGCAGCCAACTTCCCCACAACTGACAACCCTAACTGTCAGCAACTGATAGCCTGACCAACTCACGCTGGCCTCTTTTATAACCTTTTCCTATCTCACTTCCTGTCTCTATGGTTCCTCCTTCCTATCTCTCTGGTTTCTCCTTCTCTATGGACTGTTTAATCCCTACACATCTCTAGGGTAAGAGGACCTCCAGAATCCCCCATTAAATTAAAAAAGGAATAAAGAATTCCTTTTTACAATCTTCCCCTGTGATCCTTTGGGAGGTTAGTCTCCCCAATGGATTAAACATATCTAACTTATACTTCTAAAAAATCTTCTAGTTAAAGGTGCCTGTAATATTATACTAACCAATAGAAAACTAAAATAATAATAAGGAAAGGGAAATAAAAAAGAAAGAAAGCAAAGCCAATGGTAGGTAGGCACATCGATAAAAAGCCAATTAGAGGCAATCCCCTTTGGCATAAGAAATTTACATTCATTAAAAGCATTCAATTTTCTTCAGTTCAATCTACACTTCCCACAGTTCACTTTAGATCGTCTGATACAGTGTAGGTTTCTTTATGGTGTCTTCTTAAAATGGTTCACTTTTCTTGATTCAGAGAGTTAACAAATCCTAAAATTACTCTAAAAATATTTCAAATCTTGGATTTTACAAAATACAATTCCCAATTAAAAATAATTACAAATTACAATTACAAATAATACAATCTTAAATCTTAAAATTTATGAAAACTATACTATGGAAAATAAGAACCTGGACATAAAAATTTAAATCTAACAGATACTATATAAAAAAGATTACACTCTAACAGGTAATACATAAAAAAGCACACAATCAATTCCCCCCAAGGCAGGAACACTTAAAACACTTTGTAACACTTATCATTTACTTATTTTAACTTTTCTCGATAGTCGTATGAAATATAATAATAATAATAATAATAATAGCCATTTCTAAACAGAATACATGCCAGTACACATATTTAAAACAAAATACAAATTCTATAATATAATATAAATTATACACTTACCTATTGGCTAATGGATGTCTATACTGATTCTATTGCAAAATCAAAAAAATTATTAATATTGGTATCATGTGCTTCAAGTACAAGGAAAAATCAAATATTCTAAAAAGTGTCCAGTTGTCTCTGTAGTTTTATCTTCAGTGCATGTGACAGGACACAGTCAATCAGTTTTGATGGAAGGTACTTGTTTTACATGGGAGCAATGTATCCACGAGATCTTTTCTCCAATTTTCATAGCTGTTGGAGTGGTTAACAGTACTTGAAATGACCTTTCCCAGGCCAGCTGAGTTGCCCCTGTGTGCTGGAAGTTCTTTATATATACTTTGTCTCCTGGGTTAAGATCATGAAGGGAAAAGTCCATAAGTTATGCCTTTTTACAATTCCAGATTCTTAAAGTTCTCTTAATTTTATTTGTAAATCCCATATATAGGAAGCAATAGAAGTATCTTCCCCCTAGGAATGATGTGTATGCAAAGGAAAAAGGCTGAGCTTGTATAGGCAGATGTCCAAAAAGTATCTCAAATGATGAGATGTGTGGATTTCCCCTGGGCAAGAGGAAGAACCTTGGGTCATTTTAAATGAGTCTCAGTGCACAGTTTTCCAGTCATGGTCTTAAGTTCTCTATTCATTCTTTCAACTTGGTCTGAGCTCTGGGGATGATATGGTACATGGAATTTAGGGGTTATCCCCAAACAGGAATAAATTTGAGATAAAACTGAATCAGTAAAATGAGTTCCCCTGTCTGAATCAATATGTGCTGGCAGGCCAAAATGAGGTAACATTTCTTTTAGGTGCACTTTGGCAACAAAAGCCACTGTGGTTTGAGTGGTAGGAAATGCTTCCGGCCATCTGGTCAGTTGATCTACTATGACTAGACAAAATTAATAATGTCCAGCCTTTGGCATTGTAATAAAATTGATTTGTAGTTGTTCAAAAGATGTATAAGCCAGAGGACAGCCACCAAAAGCTTTTTATGAAAGGCATGTTTGTTATATGCTTAACAGGTGAAGCAGGCTGCACACGCTTTAGAGGCTTTGGTAATTATACCAGGGACTGTCCATACTTCTTTAGCAGAGTCTACAATGTCTTGAGATCCAAAATGACCGTTTTTATGAATGCACTGATATATTTGGTGATAAAAACTTCTAGGGAGTAGGGGTTTTCCTTCAGATGACACCTATATTCCACTGATTTGTTTAGCTTTAAACTTTTGTTTCCATTTTATTACTTCCTTTTCATTATAAGAAAGGGATAAATCTAATTTGTTACTAGTTGCCAAAGTTAGAATTAGTTCAGGCCCCTGTAAGGCAGTGAGTTTTGCAGCAGTATCTGCCTGGTGGTTCTCTCTAGAGACAGGGCCAGTTCCACCTGTATGGGCAGAGCAACGTACAACAGCCAGGGGTTCAGGTAGTTAGAGAGCAGAAAGAACTTCATTAATGATTTCTGCATTTGTGATACTTTTCCCAGCTGAAGTTAAAAATCCCCTTTGGAGCCACAACATACCCACTGTGTGACATATTCCAATTACATATCTGGAATCTGTGTAAATTGTTGCCTTCTTATCTTTCACAATTATACAGGCATGTTTCAAAGCTATGAGTTCTGCACCTTGAGCACTTATATTTGTAAAAATTAAATTTAATATACAATAATTTCAAATATATTTTATAAGATTTATTAATAATCACTAGAAGGAAAGAACAAAAAAGGTAATTATTTAACAAAATAAAACCACGTGCTCAAACTAATCTACCTGCTCAAAAGTCCCAAGCTGCCCTCACAGGAAGGAAAGAGACCTAGATGTGGAAATCCCCCCAATTTATCTCCTGTCTATGTCAGCACGTAATGACAGGAAGTGAGTGGGCTCCTGGGTAATGTAGTACAAAGGTGCAAAATTTCTAATTATACATTCCCATTCCTAAGATCCCTTGGAAGGCTAGTCTCTCCAGTGGATCTTGTAAACATAACCAGCTTTTAAATTACAATAATTTGGGGATAAAAGGGAAAGAGAACAAAACCAATGATTGCTAGGTAAACTGAGAAAAAGCCAGTTAAGGGGCAGTCCCCTCTGACATAAGAGTATACATTCAAAATAAATGCATTCAATCCCTCACAGTTCAATTCACCACATCCCAAAGTTCACTCTGGATCTTCTGATGCACCGTGTGGATTCTGTAGGCATCTTCATGGCACCTTCTCCAAACAGTTCACTTTCTGGATTCCGTGAAGTAGCAAGTTTCTTATCCTAAAATTACTCTAAAAATAATTTAAACCATGCATTATAGGATAATAATACATTCCTCACTGAGTAGGATGGTGACAAACACAGGGATCACTCAGGGATTCATGACTGAGTTATGAGGTATATGAATCAATCAAATCAAAAACATAAAAAAAATCTAAATAAAAGAGAAAAAATAACTTGTGGATGAAATATAAAATGAAAGTCTTATGTTTAAAGATTCTAAGTACAGGAAAAATAAACCTATAAAAGGTCCTTGAATCAGGACCCAATTAAAGTGATTTTTGTAATTATGCACTTAACCAATCAGTAGCCAGGACTACAGAAAATTTGCCACACTGTGGAAGACAGAAAAGGGACTAGATTTTAGCAGTAAATGGGAAATAGCATTTCCTGGTCTGATTTGACCTTATCTCACAGGGATACTGGAGACAGGCTGGAAGCCAAAGTGAGGTGCTTGGTAGGGTTCAGGGAAGGCCTGCCTCTGACATATGTCAAAACAGCTGTAACCACGAACCCCAAACAAGTTCAAGTCCTCTTACCTTGCCTCAAAATTTCATCAATCCCATTGGGATTGGTTGGTTTCTTTGACCTTGTGCTCGATTGGCACTCTGAAGATAAGCTTTGTGTTTCCTTGGCACTGTGCTGTGGCTCTTTTGTGTTCCCTTCTTGTGGAATCACACACAATCATTAAGCAAAGTCTTATAATTTTTTTAAACAATCATTCTATAGTCCAAAGTTTTTTGGGTATGCATTGACATTAGGGTTAATAGACATTTTAAACTTATCCTAGTGCAAAATCAAATTTCCTGAAGGCTGTAGGACTGACAAACAACTAGCAGTAAGAAGCTGAGAGAAACCATCAGCAATATTTGCATCATCCAAACAGTTTGTTTACTCTAGTTTGGCTGTGGCCAGGCTGAGCCAGAGGAGTTGAAGAATAAGCCCAGCATTACTGAACAGCCTACAGTCCTGAGGGATTATTGTCATAGCTTTAGTGATAGGGTCACCTATTCCCTAACCTGTTCCTGATCATTCCTTTCCCTTGTTAAACAATATAAAGTTATTAAGTACCTTCCTGGAGTAGTTATTCCATCACCACTGTGGGGAGGGCGAAAAGCACTGAGATGAACGTTATCCAAGGCTGATAGAGCCCAATACCAATAATCAATCAACCCCAGGTGGGACCTGAAAAGGTTACCCATCCATTGACCTGTAGGGATCCTGCCTGGGCACTGTTATAAAGAAGGGCAGTTATTATACCATCCAGCTGGGTGGCAGGACTCAGGTGTCCCTGCATCAGCCATTAGGGAACCAAACCAAAGCTTCCTCAGATTAATATCTCAGATTACTACTACTAATAACCAGCCTAATAGTGGTAGTATCCAGATTACTCTCATCTTTTATAACAAATGTAAGGGCTAAATTAGGAGTTTTGACAAAATAAGAGAGCATCTTTTAATAATTTAAGTTTTAATGAGAATATAGTAGAGTTATAAATTAATATTACCCCTTTAAGCCAGAGAAAACTTCTGGCATGCCTTTAACAATTTACAATTTAGCTTAATTAAAATAGAGATAGTAAAAGAATATAGTAAAATGAATATAGTAAAGGAGAGAAATATAGAAAAGAGGTAGAGAAAGAAATTTTCCTAATGTCTATATGAGTTATCCTATAACTACCTATAATTACTACCTAAAACTGTCTATATCTACCTATAACTGCCTGGAGAAAGTCCAGCTGATCACCTTTCAACTCAGCTCACCAGGCAGATATATAAATCTCAACCACCAACTAATCACCAACCCCCACCACCAGCAACCAACCCCCAATGATCAATTTACACCCAGCAGCCAACCTCCCCACAACTGCCAGCCCTGTCAGCAAATGACAGCCTGACCAACTCAGGCTGGCCTCTTTTATAACCTTTTCCTACCTCACTTCCTGTCTCTATAGATCCTCCTTCCTGTCTCTATGGTTTCTCCTTCCTGCTTCTATGGGCTGGTTAATCCCTACATATCTCTATGGTAAGAGGACCTCCAGGTACCCCGTTAAATTAAAAAAAAAGGAGAATTCCTTTTTACAGTTCCATCTATCAGGGATGCACAACATAGAATAAAGTCTTTAAGTAAAAACAGAAATGGTTACATTATATACATAAATATTGGGCAAATAGAGACCAACTGGTCTCTAAGGAACTTGATTCAATTATTCCCTGCCTTGGTCCTCCTATACCCATATATACAAAGAAAACATTATTAAGATTAAAAGGTTGTTTTATAAGCCTTAAAATATCCATAGTGGCCAATTGTTATCTTGTAATTATTTTTGTAATGCTTTATCACTACAAATTAAAACTATTAAGTAGAGAAGTCACGAAAGGGAAAAGATATGACTAACACAGGAAAAACTTGCAAATCACCGATGGACATATTAAACTGATAAGACTTTGCTCAAGCCATCCATACACAGATTATTTCCTTCACATTTGTATACATTTCTAGTTCATAATCAGATTATTTATATATTCACTTTGATTGACCTGATGGACTTTGCCTAAATATAATGAACCAATTAGAATCCTTCTGAAACTCCAAGGTCCACAGCTCTGACTGGAGAGCTCCATGTATGCACCAAGTTCTGAAAACTGCATCCACAATAGGAAATAATAATAAATAATGAATCAAAAGACTCAAGATAGAAGCACAAAGAGGAACTGGGCGAGACTGTCATCTCTACATATAGAACTATGGGGCATTCTTTCAAGCATGAGAGATTGAATTTAGGACATATGCCTTCTATAATGTATAGCAGTGGTTCCCAAACTTTTTTGGCCTACCGCTCCCTTTCCAGAAAAAATATGACTTAGCCCCCTGGAAATTAATTTTTTTTTTCATTTTAATAGCAATTAATAGGAAAGATAAATGCACCTATGGCCATCACCACCTCCATGGATTGCTGCAGCACCCACCAGGGGGCAGTGGCACCCACTGATGTTTAGTAAACTCATGGAACTCACTGGTCTAAACTAGTACAGGTTAGAAATATGAATAAATTCAAGAAAAGTATAGAAAAATCAATAGAATATAATCCATAAAAGACTACAGAGAAGCTGAGACTGTCTGGGTACTTCTCTAACTTTCTTATTGTAAAGTAATGGAGGACAACCACCTTTGCTTCTCAAATATCAATCAGAGTTGTTAGAAACTCCTAAAATGAATGGATCATGAGTCTATTCTAATGTCCTTATTATGGAGATTTCTAATGCTGAGGTATACAGGCTCACACATTTAATTTTTAGTAACAGGATTTTAAAATTAATAATGACTTTACCTGATTTCCCAAAATAGGTTATTTTCAGACTAATTTGAGTTCTTTGTTTTGTCCATAAGAGTAATGAAAAGTTAACTGTTTTTACTCCTCTAAGAGATTTCATCAAGCTGAGTTACAGTTTGCTTGGCCTTTTAGAAGTCTTTAAACTATGGTTAGGTTAGTTTTTGTTACAAAGACCTACAGTCTAATTGTTTAATATTCATAGGTAGCTTTAATTAATGGTGATAGTAGAAATATTTATTTACTCCCCTCCCCTTCAAACAGGGGTCAATGGATTCACCTTTCAAGCTAATAGAGATGATTCACCATTACATAATACAAATCAAAATAAAATGTATTTTTGCTATGGTTGTATTTAAATTTTTTTTAATTTTCTTCGATATTTCCAAACCAAAATAAGAGATGACTTTTTGTAAAACTCTTTAATTTCTAAGACATTTTAAAACAGTCACACTCAAAAGTATCTCAGAGGAACAAACATGACCAAAAGATAAACATCACAGTACAATCTATAAACAAGAATCATTTACCAGGGCGTTCGAAAATTTGTACAGTAACATCAAAACAGTGTAATTTTAGTTTAAAAGTTTAAAAAGTCAATACTGTAGATGTACTTACATTTTTCAAACAAAACAAAACAAAAAAGTTTATATTACAAGAGTCCTGCCATTATGCATAAAACACTGTGCTAAACAACAAAAAAACAAAAGGCCACATACTGGCTTAAATATAATTTTAAACACACATTTTTGGTCATATTTATGGTACACTGACACTGGAGTAACAAAAAAAGGATATCTATGTCTCACTCACAACAAATGAGGCAGATGATGTCACCAAGAAGAGCTGTACAAGCACCTTGAATGCAACTTGGGAATCAAAACAATTAAGAACATGCCACCTATACCCAGCAGTAATGACTAAATATGGCAGTTCAAAGGATGTTTTAATGAAATACACATGAATTGCTTTCCCACTGATCTCTGAAGAGTTTAGTATGCAGAAAAGTTTATTTGTTTACAGAATGTACATTAAGCTGCTAAGTGGATGTTGAATTTGGCTAAAATGACAAAGCAGCAGGAATTGGTTCAAATGTCTTGAGCAATTTATTAAAAATAGTGAAGAATCAATTAATAATGGTCTACCAAATCACATTGGCTCCTCTTAGTGCTATTTAAGGTAACTTTCTTGCACTTAAATTTGCTAATCCAAGAAACTAGTGCTCTTAACACTCTATTAAACAGCTATGGGGAAGTGGGGACTATCAAAAAACAATCACTAGATTTAGTATAATCTCATATCAGTGCCTATGGAAATGGAAATGAAATATTGATGTAAGTAGTAACATTTGGGCCTCTTTTTTGTAGCAGTATCTCTTCTCTCTTGCTAGCAGACAACAAAAGGAAGACTTTCGCTAGTAACAGAACTGAATGCTGTTAGCCACTCCTGTCGTAGACTTTCAGGGCAGAAAAAAAAAAAAAAAAGGATGTGGGGGAGAGGGAGGAACTCAAGTAGTTGAATTTCAGTAGTAAGACCCAGAAGCAATTTGAAAAACAAATAATCAGAAATATAGTGGTTGCTCTTAAAATCTAAATCTATTGTGATTATGTAGTAAGTTATGAGTCATTTAATGATTTGTGCTCATGACAATCACCATCATCGCTTCTGAGAAACATTAAAAAATAAGGAAGAAGCTTTTATCTTAGCACACTGTATCACTCGCTACTTGCCTATATCAATTTTGGAAATAAAAGTCTACATATTACAAAAGCATAGCAAATAGAAATAATTTATAAAAAGATAATTTACTCATCACTTTTCTGACACCAAGTCCATGCCCCAGAACTCTTCCTTGAAGTCTATGATGCAGGTCAAAAATGCTATCCGCTGCCTCTTCTAAAGACCATACAAAATATAAACATCTAGTTCCTCAGTATATTTTCCTCTGATAGCCTTAATCTGATCTTATCTGTTAAATCCTGTTCATAAATCCTTCAGGGAGGGTCTGTAGTACGATCCCCTGGATGTCTGCACATAACTGATGCCTAAATTATGATTAATAGTGAAATAAAAAAGAAGTAACAAGGCAGCTGATCTTTATTAATTATCTACATACTTCATATTAGAGGGGCCATTTCCATTCAAGTGAGGCTGCATCAGGAAATTCACTAGTCTTGGATTCTTGGAGTGATTAGAAACACTGAGTGTTTGGTGTTGGTTGTTTTTTAACCTGTACTGTATGTTTGACATCCTTCAGATCTATCTGAAGGAAAGGGAAAACAGAGCCATAGCAGGCTGCATGGAATATATGAGTCTTCCAAAGTTAAAAGTCATTTCCTCATCATTGGGTTCTAAGTGAAAGCAAAGTTTCAGATGCCAAATATACACATTCCAGTTTTATCGAAACACACACACACACACACACACACACACACACACACACACGCTCACATACTCCCTTAAATTCAGCAATGTGAAAAACAAACATTTTAGTAACCTTGTCTGAACACAGACAATCTATTCCCATACACATAGTGCATGTGTGTATATATAAATTGCATATATATGTATTTTGTGCAAATGTGTCCATATTATACATTTTACATGCAGAATTCTGGGCAATTTACCCCTGTATGGTAATATGAAATAATATTTTCTATTTTTCAATTGGTGGCATTGGTCAGCAAAATCACCCGATAGAAAGAGATACTTTTAAAAATTATTACTTAGATCACACTGCACTGCAAATCTTTTCTTACAACAAGCCTGTCCCTGCATAGACTTTGGGTGCTAGATTTAAAATTTTATAAGCCTGATATTGAAGTTTTAGTATATGAAATAGTAACTGAGGAATAAAAAACTCGGTGGCAAAAGTGGCTTTAGATTACCAATACTAATATTCTGATCAGTTGTCGGGCCATATAAGAACAGAGAAATGATTTTACCTTACCTAAAGGCCAGGAAAGCCACTGATACTTGGGAGCCTATGAGGTAAAATCTAAATTAGGAGTGGGATTCCCACACTGACAAATGTTATGGGGGTAATGCTAACTAGAACAGACACAATTTTATAGATCTGATGTGACTACACAATACCTCTTGCCATAGCTTATTATAATGCAAAACAGAAGACATTTCTGTGGCTCTCTAAGAAATGCACTAGGCTCAGATTTAAGAAGGAAATTATATTTGTCCCTCAGGCTCATCGGCTGATCCACATTGTCTGCAACAATTACCAGAAGCTAAAGCTTCTATTATTCAAAATTAAACCTACAGAAAACTTTTAAAAAGTCATTTCCAAATATTACTCTGGAATGCTAACCACTAGTTCTAATGCAGCCTACATTATAATAACTGACATTCACAAGCATTTAAAAACTGCATTTGGGGTGAGATCTTCCTTTACAATCAAGAACACCTTCTACTAATGTTTACATAACTTTTGGTCCAGTTTGTGATGGACTTTAAATGAATATGTTAAATATCTTCAAACCTGTTTTTTAAGTATACTTCCCTATTAGGCAAGGACAGAACTTTCCAAAATATGGTATAAGGATGTGACATCTATTGATGTGCCGTACTCTGTCTGCAGAAAAGGAATTCCATGTTCTTCTCAGGTTCCAGTCTTCAAGGAATCTGTATAACATGTAGGTACAGATGTAGGTACAGGTCAAAAAGTCAGACTAGAAAAAGTAGAATCTGAAGTAACCAGGTTCTCACAAGTACAGTGTGGAAAATGACATTTACAGGCTGGAGCTCAAAATATAAACCAAAAATTAGTACAAAAAATATTTTGATGACAGTGACAGGAATGTCATGAGGTCGGAATTTTCAGTTCTTCTAACTGCAAAAGATTATTGATTGTCTCTCTCACAGTGATTTCTGATGCCCATTTGCAGAAGGTTTGGGTGTTTCTGAGTCTCTTGCACTGTTTGAGAGCTGAAGTTTGTGAAGACCTGCACAGACATTAGAGATGGTAAGAAGGTAAAAAAATATTGAACACAAGTTACTTCTGGTTTTTGTGATCTAACAGTTTCACACAAATTATCAGCATCACCTTGAGATTACATATTTGCTATTCTTCACCTACTTCAATGCTCAGGAAAAGAAACAGAAGAGAATATATTCTCCTACTTTCACTAGGAGGTCAAGGAGGTGAAACCAGAAGAGAAAGCTATAACAAGCGAAGTTTAGACAGTCTAACAAGTGTTTTGCAAATGCAGGAGGAACACAGTTCTCCCAATCTTTTCTCAAAGTTTGTTGAATTGAAAAACAAAATAAAACATCCCCTAAGTCACTGATGGTGAACCTTTTAGAGACTGAGCACCCAAACTGCTACCTTCCCATGGCATGTTAGCCCCCACCTCAGCCCTGACGGGAGGGTAGAAGCACTCCCACTGGGCTGCTGGGCAGAGGTCCTGCGAGAAATGTCTTCAGGCACACATGGAGAGGGGAAAGGAGCAGCCCCCCCCCAGTAAGCACGCCATAAGGTCACCAACACAGAACACACCACAGCAAAATGAGGGCTCGGGACCCTCCCTACAAAATAGCAACCCTGAGAAGTAAAAACCTTTTCCAGGAGGATAAGAGAATATACTTCGGTGCCCTCAAATGGTTCTCTGTCCAGTGGAGGCCAATGCTAACTGAATACACAAAAAGGATTAATAGCTTCAGGATGTTAGAGGCTATGTGTGATCATTAATGGCTAACTTTGATACAGCGCCTACTCTGTGCTAGGCACTATGCTAAGCATTTTGCGTAGATTATCTCATCTCATCCTAATGTGAGGAAAGAATAGAGCTACTGAAAGGCAACACATTCCTAGAAGAGGGGTATCTCGAGTTTAAGATGTCTTCAGGACATTAAGTTCCATTTGGAGACATCTAATAGTTGTTTGATAATTTTTTTGGCCCACTAATTTTTTTTGTTAACAAAAGAAACCCATTGGGGTCATATATAAATTCAAATACAATCTTTTTTTCCTGTGGGTTAAAATACTGCAATAGCATTTTTAATTGAAAAACTATTTCACAGATAAAAAATAAAAATGTAAAAAACCCTTGCTTATTGTGCAAAACAGAAGAGCATTAAGGTTTTTGCCCTGTAAAGAGTTTTATGTGCCTTTGAAATAGACCTCACTTCTAAACCTAGCTACATCTGGTGGGATCTGTTTTTATAAGAATGTTTTGTGTATTTGTCTACAAAAATTCAGATAGCACCAATATTATAGCCAGCAAAAAACGTGGTCTGCTAAGACAAAACTTGGAGGAAAATGAGACAAACTTTATAATTCGTGAGTCAGCTCCTGTTATACCCATGTTCAGAATCTGGCACTTAAAAGGGGCACCCATGGGGACCTGAAAGGTATAATTTTAAACGTCTGATAAAAACAACAACAACAACCGTGAGCCCCAGCTTGCCCACAACTCTTGCAGATTCTGCTGCTTCCTTTATCCAAAAGGTTGACACAAGCACAAGTTACCTTTGATCTTAGTTAAGTAATATTTTACCACTTTTATGAGGTTTCCTTAGGATAATCCTTTCTCTACAAAATGATCTGTCTAAAACCCTTCATTCCCAAGGTAGGGAATCCATTCTAGGTGCAATAATTCTCCCTCTTGAGATGGCTGCACCTGTTTGGGGAAGGGGGTGGAGGTGGTGAAGAGCAGAAAAGGAGGGTGACCAAATGCTTAGTGATGACACAAACTATACCCCTAAGTGGTACTTGCCAGGGAACAGAGTCAAGCATCACTGGCTGGGACAATGCACGGAGGCAGGGATAAGGTGCCAGCTTAAAATGGACTGGGGTGACGGCATCTCTTAGATTTATGATTTAATGCCATCAATCAGTAAACCCTTGTAAAGTCCCTCCTAGGTGCTGGGGGAAATGATCTTCCTTGTTAAATATTTCTGAGTCAAATAAATGGCACAGTGCATGGTCGGCCAGCTGCCTCTGAAGGCCAGGCTGCATTTTCTGCCCTGATTCCGATGCAGGAGGTGCAAGTGCTGGGCTTGGAATGTCCCTGGAACACCACCACCAGGTGCAGCAGCAGCTCCCTCGTCTGAACACCGGACAGGAGGCGGCACAAGGCCTGCCTCAGGCAGCGGGGCTGACGGGCCTTGGAGCTTCTGCTTCCTATCTGTGTCCCTAAAGTGGACAGCAGGCTGAGCCAGCACCAAGAGGGACTTAATCAAGGCTTACCTGCTATTGGGTAATAAAGGGCTGCCTTAGGGTGAGTCACTATTATTGTATTATAATTCTTTGGGTATATGACGTCCTGCATTTGTTTGGTTCTTCTGAGAATACTAAAATGAAACACAAGAACTGAAGCCAATACAGAAATGGCTATGACAAGTAGATTTATTCCTTCTTCTGTAGCAGATTTAAAAACTTGATGGTGATAATAATATTAGCTACTATTTATACAGAACTAACTATGCCAACTACCATTCTGTGTTTTATAATTATTATCTTATTTGATCCTCTCAACAACAACCCTGGGAGGTAGATGTATTATTTTAGTATATGTGCTGCCAAAGCGAGCACAGAGGTAGGTATATTATTATCTCCATTTGACAGATGGAGAAACTGAGACAAACAGATGTTAAAGTATCTGAGTCCACATTCGAATTCATGTCTTCCTGACTCCAAGCTCCTGACAATTTTAACAGTGATCCAAAGTCAAATAATGCAGTATTACCCAGAATCTAAGATAACCTTCAGCCCCAACTGATATTAGAATGTTTATGTTTTTACTCTAAAATAATATCCTGCTTTAGTAAAAAATTATGGTTGTGCTTCCACCCCTGAAAGTCTACATCTGATAGTCCCCCGTGTCACCAGGCTGTGACTCTATAAGGCTGTGCCAATAGAGCACAAGCTCTGGCAGGTCCTCCCAGCCTAGAAAAGGGCAAGAAGCACAGGTACCAAGGGAAGTACCTAAAGGAACCGACAAAACAACATACTAAGATCTGGGGAATATTATGGTTCTGTGTCAAGAGTTAGAGCATCTATACACATTGAAGAAATCAAGCCTTTTTTTAACTTCTAAAATATAAATTTTCCAAATTTGAGTCAAACCTAGGCTTTATAAAAACTTACAACCAAAAAATTAGATTTAGTTACTTAAAATATCAATTATGATGGTACTCATATTCTACAAGAAAGAAAAGGCATTTGGGGATCTGACTAGATAGCTCAAAAAAGGTATATACAATGTAATCCAAGAATTACAGAAGATTTAACATTAAATAAAAGGTCAAAAGTATGAATTAGCATGATAAATGCATACGCATCTCTCCCCTTCAAATCCCAAATTACCTAAGGCCTTGAAAAGTTCTTCTCGTACAGCAGAGGTGAACTTTCTGACAAGACATAAAGTTGTCACGATAGCAAACAGCAAATTGTAGGATAGTACAATGTAGAAATTCCCCAGCCAGTTAAATCTTCCAAAATCTCCAAGAAGATCAAATCTGGTAATTCCTATTAAATAAACAGAAAGAAGAAAATGGCTTTTAATAAAATTCATTATAAATCTTCATTGATAACATTTTAAGATTATGATGTAAGACACTATACTAAATTCTGTTGTGGTAGCATTTTTCTAATCCTTATTCCTTCTGATACTCTACTAGGTCTTTTATAGGATGAATACATTTGGGCAGTTCAGAAGAGAACCAGAATAATTTACTCTACCATTAATGCCAGAGTTATTTACAAAGCAACGGCAGGAAGGGCAGGTGCTTACCCCAAATCATCTCTGGGCAGGAATATGGATTTGTCTGTACATAAAAACCATGCTTCCTGAAACAAAAAACCACTAGGCAGAAGGATCCATGCGGAAGACGGGCCACAGGCCATCCAACCATGAATAGGGTGGCAACAGTAGGATGAGAACAACAGGATTGTGAGACCATCACGACATGCTAGGAGAAGCCGTGGGAGAGTGAAGGATCTTGAAGAATCCAGTGTCACTCCTGGGCTGGGAGCCCGGAGGACTGGTAGGATGGTCGTTGTTGCTATTTGGTCTTTCTCCAGCTGTATCTGACTCTTTGTGACCCCATTTGGGGTTTTCTTGACAAGATACTGGGGTGATCTGCCATTTCCTTCTCTGGCTCATTTTACACATGAGGAGACTGAACACACAGGGTTAACTGACTTGCAGGCAACTTTGGAAAATGGGAAGATTCAAGGAAGATAATAAACTGAGTTTGGGGTATATAGGATTTAAGATGTCTACTATAGGCGGGTAGAGGTGAAGAGAGCAGATCACAAAGGCCTGGAGAGAAGAGAGTGTGCAGAAGAAGAGAATGCTCGAGTCAGAGGCTTGACGAGGGTTAAGAAAGTGAGAACCAGCGATTCGCAGATCTCACAGTCTGAGGGGGCGAGTTCATCAGAGGTCAGAAGCAGGCAGTTCAAAGGCAGCGCGAGGAAAGGAAACAGAGGACCCATCACCGCTGGGCAAGGAAGTCGCTATTCACCTCTAACTTACCTAGCCTTAAGAGGCTCACAGGGGTGAAGACAAAAAAAAGTTCCAAGGACAACATAGAAATTTATTTTGCTAAACTTTGTACAATAATGACAAAATTTTGTCTTCCTCTCACATTTGGGAATGGGGATTAGCAATAGGTGTCAGAAAAGAAAGAAAAGGCAAAGGAAGACAATCCTTGAAGGGATTCTTTGAATGCACAGAAGTGAACAGAAAGAAAATAGAAAAGCAGAACAATACAAAAAATTAAATGCTGAATTTATAATATGCTTAAGAGAATAAGTTGCACAAAAATAGAAATTCACACATAGTCCTCATTTTCTGTTCTACTTTGTATATGGAAATGCTCATTATATTCGGTGTTAAGTTTGGAACAAAAATAAAAATTTCAAAGAGATGTAAACATGTGTATGCATGCCTATAATATAAAGGTAATTGCCTAAAATCAAAATACAAAAAATAACAGTTCATGTATCATTGACGTGTTCTAAATAACACAATATATAAGGGCATGTGATAGTGCAGCTAGTCAAGAACAAAAACTTCTGCTTAAAAGAGGCCCAAGGGGGCAGCTGGGTGGCTCAGTAGATAGAGCATCAAGCCCAGAGACTCCTAGGAGGTTCTGAGTTCAAATCTGATATTTCCTAGTATATGTCCCTGGGCAAGTCACTTAACCCCCATTGTCTAGCCCTTACCACTCTTCTGCCTTAGAACCAATATACGGTATTGATTCTAAGATGGAAGGTAAGGGTTTAAAAAAAAGGCCCAAATACTAACATTTCTGGCTCTCAGTTTCTTCACTTGCAAAATAAGTCAGAGGATGATCCCTACTGTTCCTTAGAGCCCTAAAAGTTTATGAGTCTAATTAGTAATCAGAAGGTAATGTGTGACATAACTTTCAAAACACCTATGGTCCTCCATGTCATCAGTCAACAATATTTTTATTTTCCACTAAATTCTATAAATATTTAATTAGGTATTTATTTTGCATTCAGTTCAATTGAGTTCTGTTACAGAAGTTGTCTGACTTCACAACACAGACTCATCACAAGAAGTTTCCACAAGCTCTGTGCTCAAACCTCCCCTGTCAATACACACACTCTGAGAGCAGTTCAGTGGTCTATACACCATGCAGCTGATCTGTGAAAGCTGTGCCAGGAGAAAAGGAAGTCAGTAACAAGACTGGGCTGAAAACTATGTCAAACAACAGGAAAAGCATCTTTCTGCTAAGAGAGCCAGAGTCAGGCTCAGGTGCCAGAAACAAGTATTCAAACAAGGATTCTCTTTTTCATAGGCTTATTGGTCTCCAGGAAAACCACACAGGCCTACTTAATAGAAAACTAAGACAGCCTTTTCAGCTATTGGTAAAACCAAACTGGAGCCCAAATAGCCTTATGATAATCCCTACTGAAGATAACCCTAAAAAACAAAAAAACAAACTAAAAAACCTGGAGTTTATTCCAGTTCACATGGAATTCCTCCAGTTTATTATTCCTTTTAGTGCAATAGTATTCCATCACCAACAAATGCCACAATTTGTTCAGCCATTCCCCAATTGAAGGACATTCTCTCATTTTCCAATTTTTTGCTACCACAAAGAGCTCGGCTATAAATATTTTTGTAAAAGTCTTTTTCCTTATAATCTCTTTGGGGTACAAACCCAACAATGGTATGGCTGGACCAAAGGGCAGGCAGTCTTTTAAAGCCCTTTGGGCATAGTTCCAAATTGCCAGCCAGAATGGTTGGATCAGTTCACAGCTCCACCAGCAATGCATTAATGTCCCAATTTTGCCACATCCCCTCCATCATTCATTACTTTCTTTTGCTTTCAATCTAGGTGTGAGGTGGTACATCAGAGTTGTTTTCATTTGCATTTCAGCATCCAGTATTCTTTTTTTTTTTTTTAATTTTTTTTTAAACCCTTGTACTTCGGTGTATTGTCTCATAGGTGGAAGATTGGTAAGGGTGACCATTGGGGGTCAAGTGACTTGCCCAGGGTCACACAGCTGGGAAGTGGCTGAGGCCGGGTTTGAACCTAGGACCTCCTGTCTCTAGGCCTGGCTCTCACTCCACTGAGCTACCCGGCTGCCCCTGCATCCAGTATTCTTGATGGTGGTTCTATCCTTAGAACACAACCTTTATATTTGTTGTTTCTATAGTTAAGCCAGTTTTGGAATGATATTTCCATTTTTTAAGCTCAATTTAAATGTTTCTATCTTCAAGAGCATAAACAATTAATTATTTTTAAATTTCATTTATTTTCTTTAGTAATCGCCACGTAGTTTTCATTAGTTTTAATCTAATGCTACATTAAGTATTTAATAATGCTATCCTTATCCTTTTATCATTGTGCCATCTGATGCCACTAGTACAGGAAGGATTCCAATAAAAAATGGAAGAAGCCAGGGAGGTCAAGTAGTCAGAGCAGAGGAGGAAGAATGATTCAGTCATAGGGAGAGCCAGAGAAAATGCCCAGAGCTGAAAGATGCAAAATCTTGTTAGTGGACGAGCCAGGAGGCCAATGTCACTGGACCACAGAGTACTTGTCAAGGGGAAGGGCCAAGAAGGCTGAGAAGGTAGGAGGTGACTGGTTATGGAGGGCTTTGAATTACAAACAGAGCAAGTGGGAAGGGAAAGAGATGGAATGGAGGGAAGGAAAGAGAGAATTTAGAACTCAAAAAAAACTTTTTAAGAGTTAAAAATAAAGTTTCATATGTAATTGGGGGAAAATAAAAAATTACTTAAAATAATAAAAAGTGCCCCCCAAAAGATTAATACCATAATCAATGAAAGCTGTCTCTCTACAACTAACACTGGAAAAAAGTGGAGTCATCCTTAAGTGACTAGACATAAAAACACACACCAGAAAAACTGAGGACTGCAAATTTTGTGCTCAATGTGAAAATAAGTATCAGTATTATACTCTTAACCTCATCCCCTGAAAACTGGTACAGTAGAAAACACTAGACTCAGATTCGGAGGCCTTAGATTCAAATCCTGCAATGAGATTGGGCAAGTAATCTCTCTCTGTGCCTTATCTAGCTATAAAATCTATCATCTATAAAATGACAGAGTTCAAGACCTAAATCCTCTTAAGTGCTAATTCCAAGATGAAACCTTCCCAGAACCCTTCTAACCCTGCCCTGGAAAGTGTATTTGCTTCTGGAGGGAAGAGGGAAGCTCTCCCTTTCCAATGCTCTCCATCCTCAACCTTCTCATAGCATTTTGACTAGCTCTCTCCTTTGCACTTAATCACATTCTTCCTTTTAACCCAGTTATTTGTGCACATACCTTTTTTCCTTTCTAGAACATAAGCTCCTTGAGGGCAATGTCTGTGCTTAACACACATCATTTTCTTGGTCAGGATTTTATGTTTTTAAATCTGACAGACCTGAACTTAAAGATTATCAGCTTTTTTTAAAGTGTGGTCTATTTAATTAATTCCTTTAGATACTTAGATTTCTATACTCAGGAAATTATTTTATATATTTTATTTATATATGTGTGTATATATACATGTACACATATACATATACACACACGCCTACCCATATACATGGGTAACATTCATAGTTTATCTTTAGTCATGAACTACAAGAACAATAAGAACCAGGAAGTGAAAGCTAAGATCATACATTAAATTTGTTTAGCATTAATGTAGGCAAAAAGAACAACTTTTTATGTTATTAATAATCTTTCATTATGGGTGCAAGTAAAGTTTTTATATTAGTCAAATGTTATGTACTCGTTTGACAATTAAGTGTTTGGTAGCTTTTATTTTTCATTTTTAAAATTATTTATGAAAGTGTCATTTCTTCCAGTGTTAGACAAAAGGACTGGCAAAAGAAAGATTCAGAGATACATTTACGAAAGCCCACATAAAGCCCTTTTCTGAGAAGACTGGTTTTTAAACAGACTCCCCTCATAAAGGAAACAAAGGGAAATAATCCACTTTATCTCCCGTAAGAAGATGACAGACTCTATGGGTACTGGATGAGAAATATGTGGGGAGGTGATTAAAACAAATTTAAGGAGCATTTGGGAAAGTGACAGAACTGTTGTCTAGCAGTATGTGTACAATATTTCATTGTGTCTTAAATGCAGAAAATACATCAGAAAGAAAACAAGACAACTGTTAAACAATGAATAAAACAGAAGAGTTGGTGAAAATACCTTTAAAGTCTACTGGCATAATTTTAAAAAATGTATTCATGCATTTTATTTTGACACAATGGAGACTTCCCAACAAACTGAGCTGATTTACGTGGTTCATTTCTGGGAATCCTTTTCACCTTTAATTAAAGGAGATTTTAAAGTACAATGTACAAAGTGTCTATCAGTATTAGTTATATGCTCAGTAAGGCAAAACAGAACAGGGAAATCATTAAAATATGGGTTTTGGACAGAATTTATTATTGCTCAGAAAACTATATTAAAAAAGTCTAATTATAAAAAAACTTAGGTATAGGCATATTTTGAGAGGAAATTCTATTTCAAACCTCCTATAGTAATTTACCAGCCAATTAAACAAATATACATGACAGTTAAAAGGTCTAATGATAATCCCATAAAATATGGGATCTTGAAAATCTTTAGTCTATGCCTAAATATCCACAACAGCTAAAAAAACACATTTAAAGAATTTTGAAAGACATTTAAAAATAAGGTTTCTTTGTACTTCCAGCAGACTAGAGCATCACAACTAATATTTATATCATCCACAAAAATGTACATATGGGTAAAATTTTCCTCACAAGTTCTTTCTCAGTGATATATTCAGTATACTGACTGAAAATATTCAACCAAAAGTCTCAATGTTTCTGAAAGTAACACATTTTTTGTATAATTCCATTCTATTCTTTCACATGAAAATTCTAATATATCCAATAAAATGTGATTTTTTCCCACTTAAAATAAAGTTAAAAACTAGATATCATGACTATTAAGTAAAATAACTCAAAAGCTATATTGTGTAATTCTAGTTATATCACTCATAACTATTGATGTATTTTTAAAATAACCACAAAATGCTTTGACTTTTAAAGCAAAAACATGCATGTCTTAAACTTTTTGCCCATTAAAATACAACCAACATCTAGGTTCCTTTTCAATATTATTTACAAATAAAAGAGCTGGTATCTGAAAAGGAAAAAAGGACACCTTTCTGGGGTGATTTCCCTCCCCACACCTCTCGTTAGGTACCAGTCCGACTTAGATCTCAACAATGTACTGCTGCTCGTTCATTTCAGAGGCCAGTGACAGCCGCGACAGTGATGACCGGATAAAGACAAAAAGTTCTATAGCTTCAGACTCGGTGCTTAAATACACACTCTATCCCTTGCCCTGGAGACATCATAGCTAGATGATCACAAATCCTCCATTATCGAGAAGTACAATATCCACAACTGCCTACATTTCATCTTCTTATATTCAAATACTCGATTCTAAAGGGTTCATATGTGAATTACTTGATAACTTTCTCTAGTTTGCCTTTCCCATAATGCTAAAATCCAGAGGTTTTTTTCTGTTAGCCTAGAACCTTGATTTTTTAATACTGTGAAAAGCCTCTATGAATCTGTTTAACGTATTTATTTCTTTTCATCTATTCAGTGCCATTGGGCATAACATGTAATGCAATGCATGTTGATATTTTGCAAAGCACCACATGACTCACTGTACTCTAATGCACTCTATTAATCCTGTTTGGACAGCTGGGTCCAGGCATTTGTTAGCTGCATTTTAATTGTCCTATCTTTCTTTCCCTTTCTTCTGTCTTATTCTTCTATTTATCTCTATGGCAAACTATTCAGGAATTTCATTTGTTGGTCTTCAGAAAGTGAGTTTTGCCATTAATTTGTTTTCTTTGTATTAGCGACGGTGCACAGCATGTGTACTTTTTTTTCCCATAGAATCAGTTTATATTATTACCAATGGTTAATCTTAAATTACAGTGCATAAATGAATTATACAAGTGTTAAAATGGTAGGGTTGTTTCAATGCCACAAAAGTTACTTGTGAAATGTCATAATACAAATAGTCAAATTTGGTTTCAAACCACTAAATTGTATAGATTCCACATTTAGAGATAAATACCACAGGCAGATGTCAAAACAATGACATACACTATACTTAAAAGCCAAGGTAATAGAAAAAAGGGGGTGGGGGGGGGAGAAAGCCATATTAGCATTTAGAATAGTTCTTTGTTGTGTTTATACAAAGTTTTAACTTTTTACTGAAAGATGAAATTATGCATAAGAATTGTGAGCAAAAACTACAAAGTTTGCCATTTCTTGGCACTACTTAAAATGTCCCCCCAAGTGAGTTCTTCACAAATAATAGAAATTTTACAAAAGCTAAAACAAAGGCAATTCAATGTTGCCAATGGTTTAATTCATCTTAGTCAACTAATGATAATTCCAAGAATTCCCATAAGCTAAAGTATAGGTTTTTAGAATCTAATATATTTACCTAAAAAGAAATTTTATTCAGAAATAACATTTTGTTAAAGAGTCAAGGGAGAAACATTCTATATATTGCTTTGTAAATGACAAGGTGATAAAATAAAGGCTTGTTCAGATATATGAGCATTAAAGAAAATTGAAAATCTCTATAAATCTAAAAACTGTCTGATACTAGCATGTAAATCTCTAACTATTTCAGTAAAATACACCTTCAGTCAATCTCTATTTTCCTAAATTTTAATGTTTTCTGGACTCAGCTTAAATATTTCTAACACATTCTTTTGTCACCTACTTTTTAAAAATTTCTATTTTATTCTATTCCAATTAAGGAATTTTAAAGTTTATTGCTTCTTCACTAGAGAACTTATAAGGTGATGTGGTCATGTGAAAACATCAATATAATTTGATGAGGCTATACTACCACATGAAAAATGTTTGATAAAGTATGTCTGTATAAGTGTATAAAATAAGTACAATAAAGATGTGTTTTAGAAAGTGATCAAGTCCCTAAGAAGAAAAATTCCTAACTAAAGATCACAGTTTAAACTGCTGAGCAAAGCTCTCAAACATAGCAAAAATTTTCGACTCATAATTTTTCAGTCAAACTTACCCAAAGTTCTTGACATCACAGGTAGTGCAGAACTCAAGACTAAGATTGAAACACAATTTCCAATTATCTGTTTCAATAAGGGAAAAGAGAGTTTATAGTTAAAATAGTATAGGGAAGAAAAAATTAATTAAATTTCTAGAAAATTTGTAATCCTATAACATTTTATAATTTGTTTACTTATTTAATGAAACTTTATAATTCTTATTACAGAAATGGAAAGTCAGTAAGAACCCTTTTTTCTGAGCATACACTTAAAGTTATAACCTGAATTCCTAAAAGATTCTTCAAAAATAATATATTAAAAGCCATCACTTAATAATCTGATTTATGGAAGTGAGTTAGTCTGTGAACTTTAGGCATTAATTTATTAAAAAATCAAAATAGCACCAAATTTTCCAAATTCATTTCCATTAACTTTCTCATTTCTTTAGTAGTGATAAGAATTAACAACAATAATCATATGCACAAACCTACCTATGTTCTAGGAACTAATTTCCTAGTAATACTGACCTTATTGTTACTTTCTTATATTTTAAAATAAAGCTTATTGTTAAATAATCTGAAAATACTATTTTCTGGCAATTCATCTGGATATTATATTCACATAAATCTATCTTGTCTTCCAAAAAGTTCTAGCAAAATAAAAGCAATAATTTTAGGCTTTCTTCAGAATCTTTTCCAATAATCAAAGGAAAACAGTGCATTCACAACAGAAGAAAAATCTGAGTTTTATCACTAATTTTTCTTCTCCATTTGTGGTCCTACTTTAAGAAAATGTCTGTACATTTTGTTTGAATCCATATAAAAGATTTTGGTTTTTTGAAGCTAGTGTCAGATTGTGGAAAGTCAAATTAACTTCAGATTGCAAAATGTGACTGAACAGAACTCTTTAGTTTTTACTTTAATTATATATTTCACATTTGAATAATTAAATTTGAAATGCTTTGTCTTTACTACTTGTAGCAACTAAGTTCTTCAGATTTCAAACAGGCTCCTGAAGTACAGTTAGCACAATCAAAGTTACTCATTAGCAATACGCTTTCTTTGGGGGGGAAAAAGTCCTTTCACTAGCATTTCTATAGCTGGTTAACAAGCTCTGCAATTTCAGGCGTTTTACAAGTGAATGGATGCCATCCAAACTAAACAGAGCACATCCTTTTTCCCACTCATTCAGCATTTTGAAAATCTTCCAGTTTGTGTTTGCGCAGCTTACAAACAAATACTGATCGTGTAAATGAGCCATTCAGGGCAATTACTAAATAAAACAGTCAGTATGTCTTGGGTGGCAAAAGGGTGGCCATCACCACCTCGGTCTTTACCTTACCTTTGTCATAGTCGTGTCGTCTTTCCTGGGAGTAAAGCTCCCAAAAAAGCGGAGGCTGTAGAAGCCGACAACGGAGGAAACCATAAGGTAACTGTGAGAATCAAGGAGAAAAGCTCTCCAAAGGAATGCAAGTTTCACTTAGGTTCTCAGCAGTCTCCGAAAAGCCTTAAGAACCAAAGGAAAAACAAAACACAACACAACAAAAAACACTTCAAGTGCTTGAGAAGGATTGACCTGTTCTTTTCTCCCCCTTCCCAGGAAAATGTCTTAGTAACTACCAGTGTCCCAGAAAACTAGACAGGATACTTGTTAATAGACAGAATTCCTACTTTTAAAAAGGATACAAAATCAAAATTATTTCGAGTGCTGCTCCCACAAAACCAAAAGTAGAAAGGGAAGCATTTCCTATGCCAGGCCCCTACAAAGAAAACATAAAAATTTTTTTTCAAAATTTCAGTGGCACAGACATTTGTTTTTCCTGAATTTAGTAACTTTGATACATATAGGCCTATCAAAAATCTTAATTACTTTTAGACAATATAGACTTTTAAGGACAAATAAAACATGAAGTTCAGAATGTGTCCTCTTTATTTGACCCTTTCAGATTTGGAATTATTTCATAACACTTCTAACAAATCAGGTGTAATTCATTTAATTGTCATGTAAGGTGTTCAGAGTATTAACATATTTGTAAGAGAGGGAAAAAAGGTTGTGTTGATATTCTAAAATTAATCAGGGTAGAGGAGAGAAATTATGAAGAGGAAAAATACTTAAAAACAGAATAAACTCACCAAAATAGAATTATGGTCACCCTGATACTGAAGCATGTCACATCAGTGATGCAATTTAAAATGTGAAACACTATGTACATTCTTTGTGACAAGAACAAAAACTTCAAAAGTGGGTATGCCCAATTCCTGTTCTGTTACTTTAAAGAAAGAAACAATTTGCTATTCCCCAAAACTTTCTAATAAAAAGATACATCTGCCTGCATGAGTTATTTAGAAAATATACTATGAATATCTCAAAGTCTTGATGAATTCCTCAACCTTAATCTAGAATTTTAAAGAAGAGAGGCTTAGGTCTATAACTAGAAAAGCAGAAAATCAAGGGCAATATTATAAGTAATACAGAAAAATTCAGCACAAAGATTTGGTTAAACCATAGAGCCAATTCAATTCTTCAAACAAGAGAAACATTTTTACAGTATATGTAGGACTGTGTATGAAAATTTCTATGCCAAGAAATTGATTGACCTACTTGTGATATAAATAGCAGGTATTAAAAATAGCTCATGGCCTTTTATTAATATATGTAGTTTTTTTAGGCCTAATAATAAAAATTAGAAGCATAGCAATTCTGGGTAGTGAAGCAAAGGGGGGCCTTCATATGAAATTCTAATGTAACAATCATACATGGAAGTGAGAGAAAGGGAATTTGGGTCACAGACATTTTAATCTAAGATAACAATAAGGCAAAACATAAGCAGTCAAATATAAATTTAAAACTAATATATAAATCATATTTATACACAAATACAAAAGTCAGGTTTAGTTAAAAAGCAAGGAGAAATAACCATGGCAAGGACCAGGAATCCATCAACTCTCCTTTAATCAATCCAAGGAGGAGGAGAAGGAATTTCAGGAACTATTTAAATGATGGGGTGAAAACAGCTTAGTTGGCTGGGAAAGAGAACATTTCAGAATTCCCACAGCACAAGTAGGACAATGTCCCTCCCCTGCTCAAGAAGCTTCAGTGGCTTCCTATTGCCTCTAAAATAAAATGCAAACCTGGCTTTGGCATATGAAGCCCTTTTTACACTGACTGATTTGTTCCTGCAAATTGATTTCCCATTATCCCTCCTCTCATAGTAGATGCTGTTACACAGCATTCCGTCTCCTGATCCCCTTCATTCTGGCATTTTCTCCCTCTACTCCACAGTTTCCCAATTTTCCTAGTTCCTTTCAAAGTTTATGAGGCCCTTCCAGATGACTAAAACTTGTATTAAAGACCTTCCGCTCTGCCCCTCTGGATTTACTGTTTAGACATTTTCTTCTTAATTATTATGTACATAACACAGGTGTATTATTCTGCCTAAAATACTGCCCTCATACTCCCAGAGAGCATAAATAAGGCCTTTAAAGGCAGGAGGAGTGCTTGATGTCTGCCTCAGTGTTCTCAGTGTCCAGCTCATTGCTGGGCAAGAAGTGGGTACTCAGTGAATTCTTACTGGACCAAATTGAATATGGCAAAGCTAAGGAAAAGGTCTGGAGAGAAAAGAGTTCATTCATGTACCCATTCTTCATCAGTGATTCATTGGATCCATAACCATAATAATGTGAGTACTTTCTCAAATACCACAAACGGCAAAGCATCAATACTTTCTCATCTTGTTTAAGCCAGATGCATGCCTTGCCCTGTATCCAACCCAAATACTGGGGGCCTTTTTCCAGGCTTCTTAATGTTATATAGGGTATAGCCACAGTCTGTAGCTTGTCCATCTGTAATCCTTCACAGTTTTACCTCTCTTTTTTTTTTTACACTCATTATTGTTAATGTGCTGAAGATTATTTCTACATGTTGTCCATATCCCCAATGCTACAATTTTAGCTCATTGTAGACTGAAAAATATGGTATTTACAAAGTGGGTTTTTGTTTCATGGAGAATTCTAAAGTTATTTTTTTAAGAGAGGTATGAATTCCCCAAATGCAATCTAGTTTTCTCCCTACTATTAATTCTAGACCCAACTCAATATTCATCTAGAATGTCTGTCTAAGACATTACTGTTGATGCATCAGCTCGATTCCTCCATTTAGCAACCATTTGTTGAGCATAAACTAGTTACATGATACTTTATTGGCTATTATGGAGAATATAAATATAGGCCATAGTTGCTGCCTCTCTGTAAATGTACAGAGGGAACATGAAGCCTGGGCTAAACAAAATAATCTAGGATACCCTACTAGAAGGCAAGTAAGGATTTAAAATTATTTACTATACAGCAGAAAGATGCCATAATAAAAAGAAGATAATAGTTACAGTGATGGGACAACTTTTAGCAATTAAATTTTTTTAAATAAATATTTATTGGGAACCTATTATACACAAAGCAATGTAAATGGTACTAGGAAATAAAAATAGTCTCTGCCTTCAAAAAGCTTACATCTTCCAAAAGGGGCTCTAGTAGGTAAATATAAGGAATTAGAAGGCATTATGCTATAGTCAAAAGAGCTCTGGAGTAAAAAGTCCTGAGTTCAAGTCCCATCACGGACTCTTACATTTTATTTGTCCTTGGGCAAGTCAATTATCCTCCCCCTCCCATGGTATCAGTTTCTTTATATATAAAATGAAACAGTTAAGAGAGATGAACTCAGAGGTGTCTTCTATCTCCTTAGTGATCTCTGCCATTAAATTATAACATTAGGATTTGAAGTTGAGGAGATGAAAAAGCGGCAGGTTGTCAAAGTTCAAAGACTGAGACGAGCAAAAAATATTCAGTGATTCCTTCTTAAAGCAGCCACTCTGATCATAATTTCAATGATACTGTATTGCAGAAACACAAAAAAACAATTTGTATTCCTGACTCTGATAATTAGCACTCACTACATAATTATTAAAACTTCTCTGCAAATATGAAGTTGGTGGTGTCTTTATCTAGAGGTGTGTGTATTTTATGTGTATGATCTTCTGTATCCTTCACAAAATATTAGTCTTTAATTGCCTCAATGTGACAAGGAGGTAACCTTAGGTTGTTAAAGGCTATAAAAGTAGTGGTCAAGCTTTGGAAAAGTTCTGCCCTGTTGGAGAGGCTTCAAACTATGGTCTCAGCAACAGACTTAGTTTGCATTCCAAAAACCAGTCTAAGTATGGAGGGATTCATTTTCTGGCCATTATAACACAAAGTGAAAAAAAAATGTGAAATACTATATAGGCTCTTATGACCCTTTACACTTATGTAGTGATGGTAGCAGAGCAGAAGCAGTGGGGTTAAAAATCACAAGTTTTTAGGTCGTCTATAAATTTTAATGTAGCTATTAATACTCTGACTACAAGATTTTCCTTTCATTCGTCCACTGACCAACAGGTAGATATATTACTATTGGAACTAAATTTTGTCAATCTTGATATTCTTTCAATAAATAAGACCAGAAGAAAAATGGAAGTTAGGGCTAACTAGAAGTATAAATCAAAGTTTCTTCCCCTACAGAAATAAATTTACAAATATAGGAATTAACAGAGTTAATTTTTATCATGTGTCCATTATGTCATGGGTCATTTGGTCAACAATATTGCAGTGTTCATGATGAATATTTGTAAAAAGAGCACCATAAAAATAACAGCAACTTATGCAATAATATACATTGCAGAGAATGTAGAAGTAGGGAAATACTAAGAAAGCAATAAGACCTTCAAGTTTAAATCAACTTATACTTTGTTCCTCAGTGAATTCAATATAAAGGTAACAATAGATGATGACTACAAAAAAAGACATAGGAAAATATGAATTTTGGAAAAAGGAATGAGACTTGTAAAGTATCTAGTATCTCAAGTCTATAAAGACAGTTGGGTGGAGCAGTGGGTAAAGTACCAGATCTGGAATCAAAAAGACCAGAGTCTAAGTCTGGCTTCAGATGTTTACTAGCTGTGGGATCCTAAGCAAGTCACTTAACCTCTGCCTGCCTCAGTTCCCTCTGCTGTAAAATGAGGGTAATAACAGCATCTACCTCCCAAGATTGTTGTGAGGATAAAAATAAGATAATACTTATAAAATACTCTGTAAACCTTAAAACACAATATAAGTGCCATCAATCATTATCATCATTATCATTATAATATACCATCAACAAAAAAAAAGGAATCAAAGATACTAGCCATGTAAGTACAAAGTAATATTTTAAAATGAAACATTATATATTAATGGAAAAAATGATTTATTATTGATGTGGATTTCATTCCTGAATCAACTAATTTGCTAGAGCCAAGATCAAAATTAATGTAAAAGCTAGAATAAAAATGAGGAAATGATATAATCTGACATTGAAACAATTCAGTTCTGACCTATTAAAACAAATTATTGAAGAAAAAATTGGTCAGTAGGTAGAAGAGAGAATACAACCTTAAGACTATAATAAATTGACATAGGTTTAATTAATAAAAATTAATTGTCATTATAAAGAAACCAAAAGAACCCCCAAAATGTCTTAGCAAACACTGGCATATTTGCCAAGCAAAGAGAGAAGCTAACAGCAAAACTATAGACTACAGACTTATTTGTAAAATCTTATAGAGAGAAGAGGATGAAAGGTTATCTTGTTGCATAGTTGTAAGTATGAAGCACTACAATATCACACAGAGCACTGGAGTGGTACACTTGGGGTGTGAGCAAGCTGCAATATGTAACAACTAAGAGACTGGGAAGAAAAATTGGAGTAAATAAGTTCATGAGGGAAATAAAAGAAGATGAATGATGGGAAGGTCTCATATAAGAGGCAAGAGATAAGAAGCACTAATGCTACACTGGTTTTTTCTTAACATCAGGGACGAGAAAGTTTCCCTGCACACTGGCTGGAACTTATGGAAGGGCATGAATAAAAGTAGCATAAGATGAGCAGGCATGCATGAATTATAATCTGTATCTTTAAAAAGAATAGTCAAATCAATGAGATCAGTGGTCCATTAAAGTAGCTTCTAAAAGGAGGAAACATTCAAATAAGCTGAATGCTTGAATATAACAAAACATTATTTTTATTTAAACTCCCATAGAAAAAAATTATTCTCTAAAAATGGTAAATTCCATTTCCCTATAAGAAGTATGTATTTCTCTCTACTTTAACAAAACATGAGTCTAAACTATCTTTAAGCATGTTTCCCTTTAAGCTAAATATTGGGATCATATGAAAACCTAACAATTTAATCAATTGCTTTTATTTCAACATTTTATAAGACTGGTACTACATTAAAGAAAAAAAACTGAATTTCGTTTTTTAAAATACTAATGTAACTTCTGGACTTTGTATCTAAATTTAAACCAAATATATGAATAAAAATGTTACCTATTATTCCAATAAAATAGGAAAGGAGGGATAATCATAAACCTATAAAAGTTATTTTTTGCACAAAGAAAAAGATATAATTATTAATGTATTGTGTAAAATGGTCAATAAATGAAACTTTTTAGATTTTACTGTTTGAAATACTCCATGGACAAACACAGGTACCTCTGTAAAAGAAAGGGATGGTGAAGTTCTACTTTACCCTCGATCCCTTTGGCATTGCAGTTTCATCAACCAAGAGGCAAAGAATGTTGCAGGCAACCAGCAGGACTGAAATGGACTAGAAAGCACAAGGAAGACATTAAAGTATTTTGGGTATATGCTATTCAAAAATGTTTATTTTCATTTTAACAGAATCAGGTAAGACAACTAGTTTTACAAAACTTTCTAACACATATATAATAAAACATTAGTTAAGTAATATAAATTAAATAAAACCCTTTGAGATAATTGGAAGATATGTAAGATATCCATTACAAATGAAGAAACTTGAAACTCCCAAAAATCTGAATTCTATATTTAAAAGTTGCTTTTCAAGAAAAAAATCTTAGCTTCTTTTTCTGGTGAAGAAAGGATATAAAATCTCATTTTGTAGATTCTATAATGATGTATCCTACACTGTGGATTTGTGGGCTCTTGCTACCAAAGGCTATTTTTTGGCATGCTGAATAAGCATAGAAACATTTGAACTCAAAACTGAGAGGACCCTTTGGTTGACAAGAATGCTAGTTAATTACACTTTTACATAAAAAACTAGTTAATAAACTTTATTTTAGAGTCAATCTGAAAATAAATAAGCAATGTTTTACTTTTCCCAAACCATAAAGAAATTCTTACCGTTTCAATAAGAAGAAGAACCATAACAGCAGGATACACCAAATTCCGTTCCCATGCTGAAGCTTTTTTTCGTCTCTCTTTTCAAGAAAAAAATGAGAAAAAAATGTAATGGTCTAATTTCAATGTTCCTTATAAAATTTGCAATTTAACATTTTCACTGATCACAGATAAAGAAATTACTTCAGTTTCCTTCCAGTCACATCACAGCCTAGAAACTAGAGATTTAATTTTTTTTCCCATTCAACAGTTTGATGCTGTGATGACTAGTCTCCAAAAATGTTTAAGGTTCTTTTTTAAAGTCATTTTAACTGGAGGAATTCCATGTGAACTGGAAAGACCTCCAGGAACTGATGCAGAGCGAAAGGAGCAGAGCCAGAAGAACTTTGTACACAGAGACTGATACACTGTGGTAAAATCGAATGTAATGGACTTCTGTACCAGCAACAATGCAAGGACCCAGGAAAATTCTGAGGGATTTATGGTAAAGATGCTACCCACATTCAGAGGAAGGACTGCAGGAGTGGTAACAGAAGAACAACAACTGCTTGAACACATGGGTTGAGGCAGACATGATTGGGGATGTAGACTCGAAACGACCACCAATACATCAATAATATGTAAGTAGGTCTTGATCAATGACACATGTTAAAACCAGTGGAAATGTGCGTTGGCTATGGGGGAAGGGGGGGAGGTAGGGAGGTGAAGGGGAAAGTAAGAACATGAATCATGCAACCATGGAAAATTTTTCTAAAAAATAAAAAAATTAAAAAAAAAATAAAGTCATTTTATGGGGGGCAGCTGAGTAGCTCAGAGGATTAAGAGTCAGGCCTAGAAACAGGACATCCTGGGTTCAAATCTGACCTCAGACACTTCCCAGCTATGTGACCCTGGG
Source organism: Gracilinanus agilis (assembly GCF_016433145.1). NCBI lineage: Eukaryota > Metazoa > Chordata > Mammalia > Didelphimorphia > Didelphidae > Gracilinanus > Gracilinanus agilis. The sequence continues at coordinate 89,933,651 of NC_058134.1, read as the reverse complement.
CAAGTCACTTGACCACCATTGCCTACCCTTACCACTCTTCTGCCTTGGAGCCAATACACATTATTAACTCTAAGACGGAAGGTGAGGGCCTAAAAATAAATAAATGAATGAATGAATGAATGAATGAATGAATGAATGAATAAATGATTGAAGTCATTTTATGGGATAGATACATGATTATTTCCTTCAAAAGCTATAATTCTAAAAACAGTATGGTTAATGCACATGCGAATGACCCACAACTTGCTAGCTATGAGTAACTTTTCCCCATTTCAGCTTACATAATGGACTCTTAAAAAGCTACTTTTTTTCCCCTTTGACTAAAGAAACTCATTGATTTCCATAGAGTATACTAACACAGTTTTTTAATCATTTGCAGGAAAACAGATAGCACCTAAAAATATTCCTTCACTAAAAGAAACTTAAGATAAACCATACACTATAGCAGTGATTCCCAAAGTGGGCGCCACCGCCCCCTGGTGGGTGTTGCAGCGATCCAGGGGAGCAGTGATGGGCCACAGGTGCATTTATCTTTCCTATTAATTGCTATTAAAATTTTTTAAAAACTAATTTCCAGGGATGCTAAGTAATATTTTTTCTATAAAGGGGGTGGTAGGCCAAAAAAGTTTGGGAACCACTACACTATAGCTTTTCAAAAGAATAAATTTTATTCTTGAATATCAAATCCAAGGAAGAGTAATAATTAAGAAAATGCCTCATTTTTAAAAAAAGTATTTTATATAGTAATTTTCACTAAAATAAACTCAAGAATAGAGCTCTTTCATGAAAATCTTTTTTTTCAAATACATTGATTGAAAAAAGGACTGAGTACCTTTACATATTTATTCCGATTATTAGGCAAATTATTGGGATATCTGGCTTTTAGAGAAAAAAAAGGGAGAAGGTAGGTGTACTTAACTGATTGTAGAAGAAAATGACTGCAATGTAGTAGAGTCAATAAAAATTTAACAATCTCTCTATTCCTTCTCACCAAAGAAAACCCTTCAGTGAGACCTATTCCATTAGAGAAGGTGCAACCACAGCCCAAGACGTAACCAAGAGCAAGGAAAAGTTGCTTCCTTCCTCCTGCCAGGAAAGAGGCTTGACTTGGTCAGTCGATAAAAAGCTATTGAGAAAAAGGCTGAAAGGAGGCCATCCACAGTCCCAAAGGAGCAGAGATGCCAAGGAGAACGAGAACCAAGAAAAGGTGCTGGCTTTGGCTAAGAGATCACTGATGGGGCAGCTGGGTAGCTCACTGGATAGAGAGCCAGGCCTGTAGACAGGAGGTTCTGGGTTCAAATGTGACTCAGACACTTCCCAGCTCTGTGATCCTGGACAAGTTGCTAACCCCCATGGCCTAGTCCTTACTGCCTTGGAACCTCTATTTAGTATCAATTGCAAGCCAGAAAGTTGGGGTTTTAAAAAGGGCCAGAAAGATCACTGGTAACTTTGGAGAGAGCAGTTCAAAGGCCCGAAGAGGGTGGGAGCCCAGAGAGGAAGAGAAGTCTGCATGGAGGCCGGGAGAGTCGGGGGCCATCAGTGCGTGAGGAGGAAGAACCAAGGGCGGCTTCTGGAGGATGAGAGAGACGCGGGCGGTGTCGGAGCCCACCCAGAGGGCGCTCTGTTGGAGGAGACGGGCAGCCAGGACGGCCTGCATAAGCCCGGGGCCTGGCTTGGCAGAGACCTCTGGGGTGAGGAGGGAGGCCCCCACAAAAGGCCTCCACGTTACTAGCACCACACAATGCCGGGGAAACTTGAAGAGAGATGAGGAACGTTGGGAAAAGCTGCTGGAGAGCGGTCAGAAGGCCTGGCCGGCAGGGAAGCTTGCCTGAGATTGGATGACCCATGGAGGGACTCGGCCTGCTGGAGGAGGGCCCCAAAGCCGAGGCTCGGCCAGGCACGTGGAGCTGGGCCTCAAGAGAAGGGAGAAGGTCGGGGTGAGGAAAAGATGAAGAGCAGCGAGTCCAGGGAACCAAGGTGTGGAGGGGCCGGAGGCAGAGGGAGGGGGACAGCCCACAGAAGGGGCAGAGAAGGGAGGAGGCTGGAGGAGGCCGAGGGAAGCGGACAGAGCATTTAGGGCACGTCATAGGTCAAAGTCCCGCGGTGAGAAGGCACGAGTTAGGAGAGGACAAATACTGGGGGTCGGTGTTCAAGGCCCCTGGGCAACTGCTCCCAGGACTGTGATTGTTGGAATGGGGGGTGTTTGGCCCAAAAGAAGAGGCACTAAGTGCCCATGGGGGGGGCTAGAAGCAGTCGTGGGGAGCAGAGGGGACCCCAGCCTCCCTCACCAAGACCAGGGGGCTGTGGGGAACGGGTCAGAGGACAGGCAGTCCTGAAAGGGCAGCTGAGGAGGCTGTGCCAGGGGGCCACCCCAGTACCAGACAGTGGTGAAGCGAAGGCAGAGAGAGGTGGAAGTGCTGAGAGGGAGAAGGGAAGGAGGACGTGGAGCTCTGGGGAAAGCCTCCGCCTTTGGCAGCGATTGCCAAAAGACTGAAGGAATGGGAGAAGAAAAGACGAAAGATGAAGGCGAGTCTGCAGCGTGGAGCAGGCGTTCCTGGGAGCCCCAGTGAAGGGGAGATACGTGAGTTGAGGAGAGGAATAAGGAATCAAGTGGTGGCAAATGGGGTGCTGGGGTTGGAGAATGACCCAAGTGGGTTCAGAATTCCTGGGATGTAGCAGGATCAGGAGTGACTGTGCCCGTCATTAAGGGGGCAGTATCTCCCTGATTCCCCAAAGAGCCTGAGATCAGAAGGAGACATGGAAGGCCCTGCTTCCCCTCTCTAGGGGACAGGAGACAGCAGTGAGGGAGGGACATCCCTCTTCCAACGACTCTTTCACCAAAGGTCGGGCACAGCAAGAAAGGAAAACAGGCTGTGCTGTGCTCATGCCCTTCTTGTGGGCAGCTGCGGCTCAGGGGACTCAGCAAGAGGCACAAGTCCCCCGACCGTGTCCTGGCCCAGACACTTCACTCTTCCTCTTCCCACAAGAAAAGCCAATTCCAAAAGATAGGGAAAATCTTGGTGTCCACATGAGAGAAAAGGCACAGAGCAAAAGAAGAGACCCTAATTAAGTTTGACTCTCAAATAGAAGGGGATTCTAAACTTTAAAAGCCCCCTCCTCCAGTGCAAAGGAAAGGTCTTCAATCTGATTTAATCCACAATATATGGAAGACCTAGAACTCAGCTTTTGAGGCCTTCACAACAAAAAAATGAGTCAACAAATAAAAGGAATTTTATGATATTAGGAATAACTAATAAACAAATTCATTAGAAAATAAATCAAAAACATCTAGAACTGGGGCAGCTGGGTAGCTCAGTGGATTGAGAGTCAGTCCTAGAGACGGGAGGTCCTAGGTTCAAACCCGGCCTCAGCCACTTCCCAGCTGTGTGACCCTGGGCAAGTCACTTGACCCCCATTGCCCACCCTTACCAATCTTCCATCTATAAGACAATACACCGAAGTACAAGGGTTTAAAAAACAAACAAAAAAAAAACCATCTAGAACTAAAACCTCAAAGAAAAACAAATGGCTTGCCCAGAAGCACAATAAACTTTCTTAGAAGAAATGATGGAAGAGTTTTTAAAAGGATTTAAAATGACCTCATATAAGAAATAAGAGCGAAGGAGAAGAAACTTGGAAAAAGAATCAAAGCTTAACACAAGAGACAAAAATCTCACCCAGGTCACACACTCCCTAATGATTAGAATGTAACGACTCCAAAAAGCAACAAAAATTATTCAAACAAAAGATTAAGAAAATTTAAAAACCAAAACTTATAAGATCTCTGATCAAAAATAACTGACCTGAAAGAGATGGAGGATGAAATCTCTAGCCAACAAAAGAACCTAGTTGACATATTTCAAGAAATCATTAAAGAAAATTAATCAGACATATTAGAATAAGAGGGCAATTTAAAAGTAAAAAGAATCTAGTGCTTCTGGATATAAGAAAAATATTAGATACATCCAGAAAGGAGGAACGCGAGTATCAAGAAACTATAGCTATAAAAATTTACATTATAAACCAAGAAGAGCAAAGAAAAAAATATCTTTCCAACCTATGGATAGGTAGAGTAAGTAAAAGAGAGGGTAACACAACATAAAATGGCCACTTTTGATTATATAAAATGTAAAAGCTTTTGCATGGAAAAAATAAAGATTAAAAGGGAAACAATTAATTGAGGGGAAATTTTCTTTATAGCAAATTTCTCAGAAAAAGTTTTGCTTCTTGGTTATACTCAGTAATGCAATGATCTGGAACAGTCCTGAAAGACTTATGCCAGGGAATGCTATCTAACTCCAGAGAAAGAATGTTGGAGTTGGATGGATGTGGATCAAAGCACACTATCTTTCACAAGAGTATATTTACAGTTTTATCTTGAGGTTCTGGTTTTGTATGAGTGTGCTCTTACAATATCGACCAATATGGTAGTATGTTTTGAATAATAATAAAAAGAAAAAGTTTTCATGTCCAAGATATACAGAATATTCCTAAAGTCCTAGTGCAGTTTTAAACTGGCTGCAAATAACTATGAAAAAATGTAAGAAGATATTGAAATAACTCTTCTATATAGCCATCTCTGAGAAGACATCTGTCATCCGTTGACTCTAATTTGAATAAAATGTCATAATCTATCAGCCTTTCTTTTTTACAGAAGATGTCAATATAAAATCCAGCTCACACTGCTCAGTCATTGCTTCTAAGTATACTAACATTGTTGATCATCTAGAAAATAATTTATTCTGGTGGTTAATAAACTTTCCGGTACATACAGTTTGAAATCAAGGAAATGAAAAGTATATCAAGTGCTACTATCAGTAATTATTGAAGACATTTATGTATTTTATAAACTAGGAAGTGATTCTTCTTATATTAGGTATCCACTGACATGAATCAACTGCAATTATAAAAGTACAAATTTTTCAAAATGGAAGAAATTACCAACAAATATAATTTTCAACTCCGACTATAAATTACTACTCTAATTTGCTAAATCAATTCATCTGTTGATGCTATTGCTATACCTCCTTACTTTTGGAGTTTAAGCCTATACCATGTTTCCCACAGCCCAGAAACAGAGCAATGTTAAAGATAAGTATTTCTGAGTAAATACTTCTATCATTTTTTCAAGCTCCTCTATCATTTTTTAAGTGCCAGGCATCCACAAAATATAGGATATAAACATAGTTCAAATGCAAGTTAAAGGCACATTTTAAAATGTACATAAATTTTTATTCTATTATCAGTAATTCTGGAGAATCAATACAATTAAATCCCTACATCAACATGGCTAAAGGAGAAGTTGCCATATTCCTACTAAGTCTACCAAGACTATACTAGTCAATAATATAAAAATGTCATCTTTTTCCTTCTATTAGGATAGAAAGATTTGCATTTCATTATGTATTGCTATTTAAAATATATAAGCAAACAGTCTTTAAAATGGCTAAATGTTCATATTTTAGTTATTTCAGGTTCTCAATTTCCTCATCTATACATTAAAGGGCTTAAATTAAATAATATCCAAGGAACTTAAACCCTCATTTTTGTCTGTTTGTTTTTTAAGTTCAGTAGGGAAATAATCGAAACCTACTCAACAGTTAAAGGCATTAAACCATTAAGAAAATATTTTACAGTTTACTATATCAAATTATATAGTCTAACCTACACACAATCTAAGTGCAGCTAAAGAAAATGTAAAAGATCATAAAGAAATTCCTGCCACTACAGAGAGATGCAAATATTTAAGAGATTCTTTTGACTCCTCAGCAAGGTACAGAGGAAGAGAAGGTTTTAGGACTTGAGCAGACTGAAGAAGTGAAGAATCTCAATCCCTTTTTCCTATACCCTCTCTTGTCTAAGTGTGGCATACTAGAAAGAGGGCTGGATTGAGAATAAGACCTGTGTTCAAATCTGTACTCTCACTTTTCCCAACTATATGACAGAACAACTCATTTAGTCTCTCAGTTTATCAACCAGATAACAATGATTACAATTTTATTTATACCTCCCAGGGATTTTACAAAGAAAGATATTTTTTTTAAACCCTTAACTTCTGTGTATTGGCTCCTAGGTGGAAGAGTAGTAAGGGTGGGCAATGGGGGTCAAGTGACTTGTCCAGGGTCACACAGCTGGGAAGTGTCTGAGGCCAGATTTGAACCTAGGACCTCCTGTCTCTAGGCCTAATTCTCAATCCACTGAGCTACCCAGCTGCCCCACAAAGAAAGATCTTAATAAATCACTATGTACAAATAAATATTCTTATAACTTGATTATTATGTTATTATAAACTTGATCTTTGTTAACAGTCAATGTTTTTATCTCATTAAATTTCCCCCAACTATCCTTCTGGGTAATTGCCTTTGTTCTTCATTACATTTGACACATTGATAAATTTTATGAGAATATTTTTCTTTTCTACAGTTAAATTAAAGTGCAATACAGTTAGCTTTCAATTTCCTGCAAATAAATTATCAAGGTAATTCAAGGCTGTCTGCCCCAAATGTCACCCAGGAAGGTTAACATTAGAAAGTCAAACTGGGAAAGAACTGGGATCAAAATACAAGACAATGTTAATGTCTAAGTATATGCTTTTCTATGTATCTTTCACTCTCTAAGAATCAAACACAAATATGAGATATGGTACTAACCATCACTTTTTCATTCCTCTAACTTTTCCATGATTTCTTATAAAGTGTTTCCCAATTAAAATCCTGTCTTTTACAAAAAAACTTTCCCAGCTCTCCTTAATTCCAGTGCCCTCCCTGTCATTTCCTAATGATCCTCTATATAACTTGTTTTGTATGAGTGTCTGTGAATTGTCTTCCCAAATGAACTGTAAGCTGCGTGAGGGAAGGGGCTGTCTTTTGGCCCCTTTTTGATTCCTTAGTGCTTGATCTATGCTTAGTGCTTTACGAATGATTGATTGGTTCAATAATTAACTATATTTTGAAATAAATTAAAAGTCAAACTTTTTAAGTTTTCTCTGGGTAAAGAAAACAAATTCCATATTAGGAAATCCACAAGATATTTTAAGCCTATTTCTTACATCTCAGAGCTCTGAAAATGGCTACTGCATCTAAGAGCCATTTGATTTTCATATACATATCACTTGACTAACGGTACCTTTGGTATTATGGCCACATGATGTAGCAGACCCAAATTAACAATTAAAAAGTATTTCTAGGCTTCAATACAAGTAATATAAAGGATCTTTTCCCCTTCTCCCCTACCTGTTCTCCCCAGCTCCTCCAAACCAAGCCTTTCTTTGGTTAATGTATATTGATATACTATGTCTTATACCTCTATGACACAGCTAATTTAAAAAGTCACTTTGAGTCTAAAATCCATAAGGCTAAAAATGATGAAGACAAAAACTAGTCTATCTTGGAAAGTCTACAAAAAGACAGAAATACTAAAACACTGTAGATGAAGCTTCAAATTGCTCTAACCATCTGGAAAACAATTTAGAACTATGTGATAAATCACCAAACTTCTTATACCCTTTAACCCCATTATATTATTCCTGTACTTAAACCCCAAAGAAGTCAAAATAAAGGACACACACTAAAATATTTGTAGTAGCATTTTGTTTGCAGGAGCAAAAAAACTTTGAACAAAGTAGTGCCCATCAGTTGAAGAATGGCTTAAACAAACTGTGGAATACAGATACAACAAAATACTATTACATCATTAGAAACAACAAATGTGAAGAATTCAGAGAAACATGCGAAGTGAGATAAACAGAACCACAAGAACAAAAATATACAAAAAAAATTATGAAACTCTAAATGAAATAAATACACCACTACAAAGAATTCAAACCCAGATCATAAGAATCAATCTTGGTCATAGAAAAGGGGAGCCAAAACACAGTTCTTTCTTCTTAGTATGGCAAGACATTACAAGAACAGAATGATGTGTACAACTGACTCAGTTCTATTACTTAGATTCACTTAACTCTCTTCTGTTATGTATGAGGGTCAAAGGGTAGAGGTAACCTATTGGGAAATGGTTGTTGTGAAAAACAAAAGGCATCAACAATAAGTTGTAACGTAAATAAATATGTCCAGTTCCAAATCACTACCTTCACCACTATCCCAAAGGAAGAACTACCTGGCATCTCTGGTCACAACAAAAGCTTATACTATTTAATCAAAATTAAAACTTTTTACATATTATCATATGCAATATGTTTCAGTAAGATGCAGTAATAAGCCAACAGAGTGCAAAAGGACAGTACCTAATTTTGACTTCATTGCCTTCACATTGTCAAGTTCTTGTTCCAGTTCCATTGTATTGTACTCCACTGATGAAGATGACCCTGTCCAAAGAAATTACATTTTAGGAAAAAATAAAATAAAATAAACAACCCTACAAGACAGGTTGTATTTATATCCAATAAGAATCAATTTTTTTTAAATTTAAAGGCCAGCTAGGTGACTCAGTAGATAGAGAGCCAAGCCTAGAGAGAGGAGATCTTGTGTTCAAATATGGCTCCAGACACATTAGCTGTATGACGCTGGGCAAGTCACTTAACCACAACTGCACAGTCCTTACTACTCTTCTGCCTTGGAACTAATACTTAATATCAATTATAAGGCAGAAGGTAAATGTTTAAAAAAACATTTAAAATGTAGATAGTTTTACCCATGTTTGAGTTTCAAAATCAATACAAATTTTCTTATTAAATTATTCATAGAAAAATATATTTCCTTTAGTCCTCCAAAGTAACTTCTACTCATTATTCTTATTGAATCTCTATGTGCCCAGGAAAATGTCATCTCTCTAGCAGAGCCTATTTCATACTTTTTTTAAATCCCTTATTTTTATACTAAGAACATAAGAACTATATAATGTTCCAAAAACACATGTAACTAATTAATGAATAATGATTATTTAACTCAGTGTTGTTCATCATCTACTAAGCAAGATTTTATATGTAATAAAGAATTAAAACAGTATCCTAGTATACATAAATGAACTCTTTCCTAATTGAAAATTATATTACTATAGAACTGGATATTTTATCTTAATGAAAATATATTAATATACTTTATTCCAATACCTGGAACTTCCATATATTTAGAGTATAACATATTATTAATGTGAAGACTAAAACATGCAATCTAAAATGAACTGAAGATAAGTTATGATCTGTATTATTTTAGTAATAAAGATTTTTTCTTGCATCCTAGTTATCTTAAAACTTCATGGTAACTCCTTACTAAGGGAAGAAGCATGCCTGGTACAAGGGAAAGAGTACTAAAGCAGTAGTTAAAGGAAGTGGGCTTACATTCTAGCTCTGCCCTTTATTATGTTTGGAGGTCTGGTTGTGCTTTGGTGTAAGAGCTTGCCAAGTCCTTTTCAGGCACTCATCCACCTTTGGTGTCTACCTGTCCCTCACCCCTCACCTACGGCTCCAAGAAGCTGTGACAGGCACAACAGCGACCCCAGGAAAACCATCTCCACAGACAGACTAAACTAGATTGAGAGGAACTAAGGGCCACAAACCCATCAATGAGTTAGAGGGATGCTTGCCCCAAGCATGGGAAAGGTGGTGGCAGAAGAAGGCACTGTAGAGCTATTCATGCTTGGGCACATACTGAAGATGCCAAGGCCATCCCCTGCATTCTGGGCCCTTCCTAGTCATCCTGACTTTTGTCTTCCCACTAGACAATGGGATCTGGAAGAGACAGTGAGACTGACAACTCTGTGCAACTCTGCCTCAATTACGCCCAGACGTTGCCGAGTGATGTCACTGATCCTCTTCAAAAATGAAGGATGAACAATTATGGACTTCAGGCAGGTCATTTCATTTTCTTAGGCCTCAGTTTCTTTATCTATAAAATGAATGTGTTCAATTGCATAACCTCTAAGGTGCTCCCCAGTTCCAAGCCTACCTCTACAAATGAGATTAACTAGAAAAACCAAATATCCTACCATGAGGAAGTTTCTATGACTGAAATTCAAATATAGATTTCATTCCCTATTTTTTTATGGAAAGAGTCTCCATATATAATAACAAAGATTAAGAAAATCCTATAGAGCATATATGGCTTTTGAAAGGAATTTCCTTCAGTCTTATGAATGAATAAAAATACATTTATTTGGAATATATATTGCTATCAAAAAATAAATGTGAAAACATGCAAATAACTTTCACATTTGATGCTGAAGCATATATGATTGGAAGGCTAAAATCACTTCTTTTCAAGGATAGAATTTAGAAGAGATTATTTTTGAAACATTAATTTTGTTGGGTATACATTGCCACCTCAAAATAGGCACTTTATAAATAAAATTAACATAAAAATTTCATCTAACATATTTTTATCTTTTCAAGCAAATTGCATTTTTATAAAACAGCCAGTTTTTTACAGCATAATATACAACACTAAAAGCAATAGTTATCCTTTGAGTATAGAGTATTAATTAGCTTCCTTTAGAAGAAAAATGAATTCATTTGGCAGAAATTCGACACAAAATGGATACAAACAAATAAGGAAAATGGCAAAATGCATATAAAGAGATGAGGCAAACTAGATTTAAGCATCATATCATAAATGCATTATTTCAAAATACACCTAAAAAGTTCAATGTCAGCATTGTCTAGCCAATAAGTCAAAATGGTAGACAAAACCTGTTTGGACTAGTCATGAAAAATTAGAAGGGATTCTCCAAGAAAACCACAAAGCAGCTCATTTAAGGTCAATTTAACGGTATTATTCTGTTTTTCTTCCAGCCCCGACATAAGATTTCACTACCTCAAAGGAAACTGTAAGAGTATCTATTTGCATTCCCCCTAGGTGATTGGCAGTTCAACACCAATTAGTTCAAAATTACACTGTTACTAGCGTGCAATAAAAACAACACCTTTCATCTTTCCTACACAGGTAAGAATACCTTCAGAGCCAATAACTTTGATCAAGTAAGTATTTTTGATCCTGCCCCACCCGTCTCTTTGGATTCAGGAAAACTAATAGCTAACAGCAACTTTTCCCAGCTTTATTCTTCAGCTGAAAGTCTGATGTGGGTATTGAAAATATTTCTGTTTCCAAGATATTATAATTTCTCAAAGTCCAATACTTCTTCAATAACACAAGTGTCCTCAACTGATGGTATTCAGTCATCATATTGTCTAAAAGTAAAATAACTTTTTCTTTTACACCATGACTTCCTATTGTGCATTAGTTAATATTAAAAAAGAGGAATCAGTTGAATAATTTAACATAAACAATGCTATCCTAAATAAAGGAAAACCAGGGAGAAATATGTAAGCAATTTGTTAAAACAATTTTAAATAACCAAATAAGGATTTCTTAACCTTTAATGTTTCATAGACCCTTTTGTTAGTTTTGGTAAAACTGGTGAACTCCTAGAAATAAGGGTTTTAAATAATTAAAGGAAATACTCATTTTTAACTAAAGGTTAGGGAAATAAGATGTGATTTTTTTTCCATCCAATATTGTGGAACCCCTGAAATCTATACAGACCACCATCCCCACCTTGACTTTGGAAATCCAAAGAGGACAAGTTAAGACCCCATGAATTAGAGCCTCCAAACAAGGAGCAGGCCCTTTAAAACAGAAAAGATCCTCTTCACATAACAAGTTTATTGAGGTTTTTAGGGGAGAAAGAAACAATTCTAGAACAGAAAATTCGTTATTAAAATACATGCATACTGGGGCAGCTGGGTAGCTCAGTGGATTGAGAGCCAGACCTAGAGACCGGAGGTCCTATGTTCAAATCTGGCTTCAGACACTTCCTAGCTGTGTGACACTGGGCAAGTCACTTAACCTCCATTGCCTAGACCTTACCACTCTTCTGCCTTGAAACCAATATACAGTATTAATTCCAAGACAGAAGGTAAGGGTTTTTAAAAAAATACATGCATATGTGCTATAACGAAGATATTTTTTAGAACTAGTTTTTATAAGAAATTATTGTTGATTAGGCAAGCTCTGATAGGTATAAAAAATGGAAACCTATAAGCTTCCTGGAGGCAAGAATTTTCACTTTTTGTCTTTATATCTCTACCATCTAACAAGAATCTTGCACAAAATAACTGATTAATAAATATTTGTTGATGTTATATAATATATCTGTTATACCAAATTCTGACTAAGATCTTCAGTAAGGAAGAAATTCAGGAAATGTCTTCTCTTATTTTAACATTTATTTAAGTAATACTTTCTATCTAGTTTAAAGGTGACAACACATACAAGAGTTCAGAGACCCTGGGTTATCAGATGCTAAATGCAATTCAAAATACTCTGTGAAATGCAAGTAAATTTCAATTGCTAATGATTTTAATCAAGACAGGAAGCATTAAACATCAGCAGTTTTGAAATGCATCCATAAAGAGAAACACAGTTCATGAATCTGTTTTAATGTTCTTTTCTACTTAAGACATTAGCTGGTACTAGGTCTTTGGCACATATACAGACATATGTGTATACATATACATATGACATTTATCATTCATAATTGCATATGCTACTACTGAAACTATTATCTGTACTTCCAGTTTCCTTAAAGGAATCAGCAAGTAAACATGTATGCAATTTGCATCTGATTAAGTCAGCCAACAAGCATTTATTATTAAACACTAGGGGCCAGAACACTCTTAACTGCAGGGGGCACAAAGGCAAAAAACAATCCTACCCCTCAATGAGCTCCCATTCAAATGTGGGAGATGACACTGAAACAACTAGGTGCAGACGAGACATAGAAAGAGATGGTGGAAGGTAACCTCAAAGGGGAAAGGCACGAGGAGCTTGAAGACCAGGAAAGGCCTTAAGCAAAAGACAGATCTGAGATGAGTCCTGAAGGAAGCCAGGCAAACTAGAAGGCAGAGAAGTGAGGGGAGAAAGCATTCTAGGGATGAGAGGCAGTCAGTGTAAAGGCACAGAGATGGAAGATAAAAGCAAATAGGACACTGAACCTGTATCAAAGAGTGTATTGATTGAGCAACCTTTAAGAAGACTAGATTAACAAATATAGTTTCTTAAATTTAGACTCTAATGCCATCTGGAACTCTTCTGTAACCTTCATGGATTATATGTGCTTCCTCAAAAAAAATCAATATTATTTCCCTGACACAGTAGTGTGATCTACTGCTATCCAATTAAATAAACATCTATTAAATGCCTACAGTGTGCAAAGACACCAGGAGAAAAAAAGACTCCCCACCAAAAAAAAAAAGTCCCCAATCTCAAGGAGCTCATATTATAGATTTCAAATCCGGCCTCAAGACACTTACTAATGTAAGGGCCAGAATGTAAGGGGTAAAAATATTAAAGGGTTGGACTAAATTTATAAGAGTGTGGTCGCCAGGAATTATTACTCGATTCCAAATGACTTTTTATGGTAGTTTATTTACAAAAAGATAAAAGAGTAAAAGTAAGAAAATCAGAGAGAATAGATATTTACTCTGGTCTGATCTGACCTAGGCAGGGCTTAAGAGGCCCCAGAAAAGGGGGTCTAGAGGTAAATTAAACAAGGGTTTTAACCAGGAGGCCTCCTCCAAGAAGAGGGGCCTCTCTGGAGGCTAGTACCTCTAGAACAAGCCAGGGAAAGGAGTCAGCCTTTTTCACTCACCCATGTGTAGTTCTAAAGGAAAATAGAAAAGCAGTTTGAGGTGCTCAGCCAAAGCTCCTCCAGGGTCAAGTTGAAGGTGAAAGACCTCCTCACAAGAAGTTTTTGCCACTTTTAAAGACCATTCTTTTTGTCACTTCTTGTGCCTTCCTTCCACTTTTATGTGGACCAGTCACAGCTGAAGCTTTGCTTAAGACTGCCCAGGGGCAGTTAGTCTATTCTGATTCTTCACCCACTATTGCACATGTGGGTCACAGACTTCCCCCACTTAAGGATAAGTGGGGTGTATATGCTTCTGGTGATTAAATCTAAAAATGGGCAGGGTAATCCCATCTTCACATTAGCTGTGGGACCTTAGGCAAGTCATTTAACTCTTTGCCTCAGTTTCCTCATCTGTAGAATGAGTTGGAGAAGAAAATGGCAAACCATTCCAGTATCTTTGCCAAGAAAACCCTTAATGGGGTCATAAAGAATTGGACACAACTGAAAAATAACTGAACAACAGTGCAACATTTATATAAGTGAATATAAAGTAATATAGATAGTACAGAGCAGCCATGGCCAGAAAATTCAAGAAAAGCCTCCTATAGGAATTGGCTCCTGAACTAAGTCTTGAAGTATTTTAGGGATTCTGAGAGTGGAAGTAAGAAGAGAATTCATGTCAGGTATGCAAGATAGCCCATACAAAGACAGAGAAGTCAGATACAGCATATAGAGGCCATAAAACAGAAGGAACAACCTAGGCGAGAGAGGCTATATGAGTAAAGAATGGATGTAAGAGAAGTGGAGAAAGTGGAACTGACAAGATATGGCAACAGACAAGAGATGAGGGATAGAGGAGGGCAGGGGAAAGAATAAAGAGCATTTGGGACAGAAATAGAGAAATAGGAAAATGAAGGTTTGTAGAGAAAGAGAAAAATTCTGTTCTTGGATATTATGAATTTGGCATGGTCATGGTATATCCAAGTTGAGATTTAGGACTATATAGCCCAGAGAAATGAGGGGGGAAAGTACAGTTTGGGGAAACATTGCATAGCAGTGATATGGAATATATGGGAATGGCTGGGGTGATTGAAAGGATAAGAATAAAAGGAGGTAAAAAGAGGACTCAGGAGAGAGTGCTAGGGTGCAGTCATATATAGAGAATACAACATAAGTGATTCTGCTAACAAGCTTGAAATGGAAGAATTCAGATACACAGGAAGAGAATAACTCTAGGAGCTCACATTTTAATGAGGGAGCCAACATGTAAATACCCAGGAGAAGGCATTAACAGCCAGGAGACAAAGAAAAAGTCCTCCTACAACAGGTGAGTTTTAAGCCAAGGAAACTTGAGGTAGAAGTGAGGAAGAGAAATATTCCTGGAATGGGGGTCAAAGACATTAAGACAGGAAACAAACAAGATAAGAAGAGCGTAAGTAGGTGACTAAAGTTAGGACAGTATGTATAGGAAAGCAGAAAAGTTAAGTATAAAAAGTTGGGAGGGGCCAGACTATAAAGAGCTTGAATGCCCAATGGAGGACTTTACATCTGATTCTTGTGCATTAGGCAGCTGAGTGAAGTAGATTAAAGTGGGGAAAGACATAGGCAGAGAGACAAGTTAGAAATCTTTTGCAATAGTCCGAGTAAGGAGTAGAGAGAGTCTGAGCAAGGGTATTGGTGTAAGGGAGTATGTTGTTAAGGTAGACAGGACAAAATTTGGCAATGGACTGGGGGACTTGAGTGAGGAGTAAGAGAACAACATGAGAGTTGTAAACTTGGATGACTAGGATGATGGTAACACCCTCAACTGTAACAGAGAAGTTTAGAAAAGGGGAAAGTTAAAGGAGAAAGGTAGTTAATACATTCTATTTGGGAACTTCAGAATTTGAGGCACTTTATGAGATACCAAGTACAAGGCATTCAAAAAACAGTTGGTGCTGTGAGATTGTAGTTCAAGAGAGAGGCTAGGCTAGATACATTCATCTGGGAATCATCTGTATGGAGCTAACAATTGAACCCCTAATTGCTGAGGGGGTGACCAAGTAAGACAGTGTAGTGGGAAAAGACAGAGTCATCAGGCATTCCCATGATTAGTAGGCATGATATGGATAAAGACAAAAGAGGCTAAAAAGAACCTCTTTTGAAAGAGAGATGAGGAAAATTAGGAGAAAGAAGTATCAGAAAAAGTTAAAGAGAATATCCAGAAAGAAAAAGTGGTCATTAATGTTAACTGCTGCAAGAGGTCAAGCATGATGAGAACTGAAGAAAGGTAAGCACATCCTATATCCCCACTTGGGACTTCTTTTTATTACCCATATTAGTTATTATTTTGCATATCCATTTCTTGTCTCCCCAATTAGAGATCAAGTAAGCTCTCTGAAAGCAAAACTTACAGTCTTCAGCCTTTCTGTATCCTCTTCAGGATTAGCACCATGCCTTCAAGAGCACGATTATACTCATATGTAGCTGAAAGGGAGCTGGGTGTTGAATAGGTCAAGGAACTGGGAGGTTTGGATATTTAGAGAGGCATCAATATGTACGCTGAAGTCCCACTCAGGAATCTGGGTGGAAAGAAAGACTGTAACTCAAGCACCTAATTCACAAAGTAAGGAAGAATATAAGGCTCTGGATTGGATGATAAATTTGGAAAGTGTAACTATCAGAGTAGGAATGATTGCTGAGACAGTAACAAGAAAGTCTAGAAGTATCAATAGGGAACAAGATGTATTCCAATGCCCCTACAAAAACAGTGAGCTGGGAAAGGGAGAAGAACAAGAAAAAGTATAGCCAGTCCTGGAAAACATCAAAAGTAAGTAAAGTCACCTAAAAGGAGCCAAGTCCAAAAGGGCATTGTAGAAAAAAGAGCTAGATCTAGATTGGGATGGGGAACCTGAGAGAGTAAAGGGAGGGGTGGGGAGCAATGAAGTGGATGGAAGAGGGGGAAACAGAGTTGTGACCTTGAAGAAAGCAATTTGTCTACTAGTAATGACAGAAAACATATTTCCAGGGGCAGTTAACGGCTAGAAGTAATAAAGGGAGGCAGTGGGTACAGACAGTTCTTTTTAAGGAGTTTGTTAATGGGAAGAGAGATGAAGATTAGTAATATGAAAGGATGGTAAGGACAGAGGATAGAAATGTTTTTTTCTTAAGAAAGGAGAATCCTTAAGGATGAGAACGATCTGGGTATGACTGAAGGCATCAGAAAAAAGAGCCAGCATAAAAAGAAGAGATTAAAAATTAGAGAAAAAAGATGATTAAAGGAGAAAGCTGCTATGGGACAAAAGGAGATAAGGTTCAAAGGCACAATTTTAGGGTTTGGCATTGGTAAGGAGAAGAAAGGCCAAGTTCATCTTCTGAGCCTGGCACAGAGGATAAGATGAAAGATGGTCTTGAGGGGGACTGAAGTGACAACTAGGAGCAAGACATGTTTATTGCTCCTCCTCACCCAGTGTGTAAGAGGCCATAAGACATGGTACACATCTATTACTACAGAGTCAATAACATAAATGTTCGAATGACAGCTTTGTCATATTTAATAAGTTAATAACAATGAAAAGATCTCCCATGAGTTGTGAACTGATCCAACCATTCTGGATGGCAATTTGGAATTATGCCCAAAGAGCACTAAATGACTGCCAGCCCTTTGATCCAGCCATACCACTACTGGGTTTGTACCCCAAAGAGATCATAGATAAACAGATTTGTACAAAAATATTTATACCCGCACTTTTTGTGGTGGCAAAAAACTGGAAAATGAGGGCATGCCCTTCAAGTGGGGAATGGCTGAACAAATTGTGGTACATGCTAGTGATGGAATGCTATTGTGCTCAAAGGAATAATGAACTGTAGGAATTCCATGTGAACTGGAAAGACCTCCAGGAATTGACGCAGAGTGAAAGGAGCAGAGCCAGAACAACATTGTACACAGAGACTGATACACTGTGGTAAAATAGAATGTAATGGACTTCTGTACTGGCAGTAATGCAATGACCCAGGAAAACTCTGAGGGATTTATGGAAAAGAACACTACCCACATTCAAAGGAAGAAGTACAGGAGTGGAAACACAGAAGAAAAACAACTGCTTGAACACTTGGGTTGATGCAGACATGATTGGAGATGTAGACCTGAAAGGACCACACCAATGCAACTATCAATAATATGAAAATAAGTCTTGATTGATAACACATGTTAAATGCGCATCAGCTATGGGGGAGGGCGTGAAGGGGAAAGTAAAAATACAAATCATATAACCATGGAAATTTTTTCTAAAAAAATAAAACATTGAAAAAAAAAAGAAAAGATCTCCCATGGTTTTTAGTCTCAAACATCATGCTTAAAAGTGTCAGACAAAATGGTGAAATCTCACATGTATCATCAGATATGCCAACAACCACCTGCAGTAGTGAAATAGGTACTATCATATCAAAATCTAGCAAATATGGTATGGTACGTGTCAAAAAAATGCTACTTTACCAACCACCACATTTTTTAAGCAAAGATAAATAAGAATTAAGAGCATGTCTATGGATTCCTTATAATTTAACATTTTTATAATTAATATCCTAATAAAGCTTAAGAAATATTCACCCCTCCTATACATTTCAAAAATAAAACTATCTACAGAATTAACAGACATTAACCAAAGAGGTGACCCTATAGTTATCAGACTTGGTAAGATGAAGCCATGACTAGACTATACTGAGTAAAGATATACCTTTTTCAAAAGAAATAAGAAAAAGGAAAGGGAATGAGGTTACATTAGGGTTTACTTAGAAAGTATACTCATGAGGAAACACAGGAACCAGAGAGAAGTACAATGGGTAGATGAAGATCAATGAGAGAAAAACAGAGGTGACTTCGTAGTTGGCAGTGTATTACAGATTACTTGGCCAGAAAGGGGAAATTGATGAGGAATTTAGGAAACACATCAGAGGCCTGGCACAGAGTCAGTGAGGGGAGACTTCAACTCTCAAGACCCATTGGAACTCTCTCTACCAAAAGTAACTAATAAGCCAGTAACTAATAATTCCTTGATTTGCATTAGTGATAATTTTATCCTTCAAAAAATGAAAGAACTGACAAGAGGAAATTCTATTCTAAATCTGATTTTTACTAACAGGGAAGAAAATAGTTTGCTGGGTTAGAAATAATGGAAACAATTACTCCTTCCTATAGCTTGTCAAAAAGAAGAAATTTGGGTAGTCTGACAAGCACCTTAGATTTTGAGGAAATGAATTTCAAATGGTTCAAAGGAAAGATGTAAACTAAAACATCACAAGGGAAGACAGTTCAAGAGAAGTAGCAGATACTAAAGAATGAAATTCTGAAGAAAAAGAGAAAACAATTAAAATGAAGAGGAAAAATGAGATTTTCCTGAAGATACCGATGTGGATGCACAGAAAACTCACAAACCAACTTAGATTTCAGAATAAATATCCAGAAGAGGGAGGTATGGCTGGATAAAAAAGGACTACTTTATTTGGCACAGCCCTGTAAGAATATTGTCAGGAATGAGAAAGCTGTAAGTGATAAAGTGATATGGGGAGGAAAAAGACTCAACAGAAGAAAAGGACCTTTTCAGAGAGAAATGAGATCATTTTTGCTGCTCTCTTCTTTTGCTTCTGTTTTCTGTCAAGGAGAGTAGCCATTGCTATAGAAATTCAGAATAAAAATGACTAACAGGGAGATGAAGCCTCAAATAATTAAGGATATAGTGAGAAAGCAATTACATGCCCTTGATGAACTTAAGTCACTTGGCCAGGATTAACCAGATACATCTCTAGTCCTAAAAAAAACCCAACAGGTATGACTGCTAAGCCAGTCAATACTTGAAAGATCACAGAAAATGGAAGTGGCAACATGGGACTGGAAAGGGGAATATATTGCCTCTTTTGAAAAATGGAAGAGAAGAGAATTATAAATATCTAGAAAGAAAAAAGTGATTTTTTAAAAGCCAACAAAGCTTCACTGACAGGAGGGCATGCCAGACTAACCTCACTTCCTTTTCAATAGTATTACTAAATTAGTAAATGAGAAGAATTCTAAAGATATAGTTTAATTTAGATTTTAACAAAAACTTTTGATAAAGTATCTCATACTCTTGTTGGTTGGTTGTTGTCCTTTGTACTCAAAGAGGACCAAAACGGCATTACTATGATGGAGTCAAGGTACAGTGTGTCCTACTGTGGCTGATCAGACCAAGGTATGGACTACATGATAACAGAGTTAAGACAGATTCAGAACTGATTCCATCCGTTTGAAGGGCCAGACCCAAAGAGGACTTGCTAATCACTCAGATGTGGCAAGAAATCTCCAGTGGCATATCACAGGGATCTTTGTTTGGCTATGGGTTTTTCAACATGCTTATGAAGAATACATAAAAGCATACATGGCATGGTCATCAAATTTGCAGGCATCACTAATCTGGAAGGCAGAGCTAACACATAGGATGACAAAGTTAAGATCCAAAAGGACCCAGACAGTATGGAGCATTGAGTTGAATCCAATATGACAAAATTCAACAGAAATACATATAAAATCTTATATTTTGATGTAAAAACAAGTTTAAAAAAAACAAGCATACACACAACTTCATAATAAAAGATAGACTTCACTTGTACTGAAAAAGATTTTAGACTTTAGTGGATGGCAAGTGTAATATGAATCAGTGGCATAATATGGCAGCCAAAAAAAACCCTAATAGGATCTTGGAATGCATTTAGAAAGGCATAATTTCCAGGAATAGGGAAGTGGTAATCCCAATGTCCTCTGCCCTAATCAGATCTTACTTGTGAGTATTGTGTTCAATTCTAAGTGTCACATGTTTGAAAGGAAATTAATGAGAGCTAGAGAATGACCAGAAGAGAGCAATCAGATTAATGAGGGCCTTGAGACCATGTCACATTACGATTGGTTGAAGGAACTGGGCATGTTTAGCCTGAAGAAGAGAAGACTCAGGGGGCACATGATAGCTATCTCCAAGAACTTGAAAGGCTGTCATATTGAGAACGGATTAGACTTGTTCTGTTTGGCCCCAGAGGGCAAAACCAGGAACAATGGATAGATGTTGCAGAGAGGCAAATTTAGGCTCGATTTTAGGCAAAACTCCCTAATAAGTAGAGCTGACTCAAAGTGAAAATGGTTGTGCTAAGAGAGAGCTGGTTTCCAATCCTTATTGGATAGCCACTTGTTGGGGATTCCTTTTATGAATAGCTTGGACTTGATAGTCACTAAAGTCTCTTCCTTTTCTCAAATTTTGTGATTTTGAATTTTCTTACTGCTATTTCCACAAATTTTAGTGAAAAGCTTGCTTCAAAATATACAAAATGGGACTTTGTCTTCCATTATACTGTAACTTCTAACATTTTCATACATAAAATCCCACATTGTTTTGTTAATGATTCCTTGTTATCTTACATAAGGATAATCTTCACTAAATAAAATCTAGTTTTCAAATGTTTCTAGAGAAATATAAGAATGAAACCAAAGAAATATTTCTTCAACTACAAAGTAAAAGCAAAAGAATGCCTAAACTAAAATTAATCCACAAGATTGGAAATTGCCCTTTATACTTTATTAGGGAAAAAAGTGTCAGATCCTATACATTTTAGTCCTCCTCTTTAACTTTTGAAATGGACTAATGAAAACATTCACCCCAAACACAGATTATTTACCTAACTCTGATTTTTCTTCATAGAAGTATTCACTCTCTTCCATAAACATACCTCTACTACAAGCCTAGTATTTTACACCTTCAGTATTTTACAGGAGATAACTAGCATCAAACAGTAACTATAATAATCACTCTATGATGTCTTCAAGAGTCTCACTGAATGGATCTTTGCATGTATGTTAAAAAGAGACAATTTACAAAACAATAGAGCCATGAACAGATTTGGTCTACAAAAATAATAGAAAACAAAATAAATAATAGTTTACATATTAAAGTCATTAAAATGGATTCAACAGCACATTTAACACTTATATATTAGGCATCTGGCCCTCTATCCAGCATTTCTTTTTCTTTGTTAACTAGTAACACTTTCAGATCTTAGGAGCTTGCCTAAGCCTTAGAATTTTGAAATACGTAGATTTTTTTTCTGGTCCAGAAATAATGGAGGTGGAGAGAAAGGCTGGCAAAAGAAGGGTTTATTTCAGTTCCACTCCTAGCATTGCTACTATCCATGAGGCAAGATGTCTAACCTCTTTGGATAAAATTAAACAGCTGTTGTCCTGTAGAAGAGAACCAAAATGACATCACTATGTTGGAGTCAACATATAACCAACTGGACCAAGAGAAGCTCAGAAGGCTCTACTTGCTCCACCATAGGTCAGGCACAAGTATGAACATATGGGATGGAGAAATCTCT
Source organism: Gracilinanus agilis (assembly GCF_016433145.1). Lineage (NCBI taxonomy): Eukaryota > Metazoa > Chordata > Mammalia > Didelphimorphia > Didelphidae > Gracilinanus > Gracilinanus agilis. Next base: position 89,911,700 of record NC_058134.1, on the reverse strand, counting down.
AATTCTGCATCTTATGAGCTATAAGACAATTCAAATTACAGCGACTCAGTTTCCTGGCCCAGTGCTGGCATACTGTCCAGACTTCATGGATGAAGTCAATAACCCAGCAGTGCTGTGGACCTTCAGTTTGGTAGGCAATCTCTACTCTCCTATACCTTCCTCTGCAGCCTCCCAAACACTGAGCTCAACCTCCTCATCTCTGTGTGCCATCCTGGAAAGTAGACTGCCGAGGTAAATGAACTTATCCGCAGCATTCAAAATCTGTCCATTTGCTGTAACCAATGATTTCACGTGTGGATGGTGTTATAGACAGTATGGTGCTACTGGATAGGACCTGATAGAGAAATGGCCCAAGGTCCTCTGATGGTCTAAGGACCTAAGCTGAGTGAGGTGGGAATCCTGGGTGGACATTGAGTTGTGGTAGTGAACACCGGCCCCACAAAGTATATGAAGCTCAGCTGAATACACACACACCTCCCTTAACAGTGCCCAGGACTAAGTGATCAAGTGAGATGTTGTGAATTGGATCACACAGCTTCTCTGAACCCTTCTCCTGGGTTTAACTTGATGGGTAATGCCTATGACTGTGATTTGATCTTGTTTGAATAATCCCTTTCCCTTAGATCCAAAGAATGGTAGTGAACTTTAGAATAATAACAGCATTCAGCTAGGTAAGCTTTTAGGATTTAATTGTAACAAACTCAGGGGAAGGATCAGGGATTGAAGGAAAGAGGTATTGGGTAACTACACTAGACTAATGATGATCAGGTTTGGCAATCACAAATTGATCAGGTTGAGACTATCTGCTGGAAAGGTTCCCCTCTCTGTGGCACTCAGGCCAGGCCAAGCGCCTTTGGCCTTGATCAGGTGTGTTGAGGATTGATGATATTCTTCCTTGATGATCAATAATCAATGTACAGCATGGCTCTATCCAGAAGTTGAGGATGTGATAATTTGTGGAACAGGATACAAGTAACCTAAGCAGGGTGGTTGGCCTACCCACCCAGCCACCCGGGGCCCCTTCTCATGAGTGAGAGAGCTTCTTGAACCAGCCTCTGCCTTTTACAGTCCTGGCAGTAGCTGTTTTTTGCCCTCTAGCTTATGGCATCCGGGTTAGTTCTAAATTTGAAAACTGTTGGGTGTCACTCATCCTGTTCTCCATTTTGCTAAGCAGAAATTGATGTTACAATGGTGCAGGGCTGGCTGCTGGGGTGCCTCCATTTTCCTGGTGTTAACTGTTAGGCCAAAAGTAGAATGAAGGGCAGAAAATCAGTCCACTCTCTGCTGCATCTTGGTCTGACAGGCTGCAATCAATAATAAGAACTTGATCCTGGAGAGACAGGCTAAATACTTCCACAGTATTCTTAACAGACCATCATCAATCAATGCTAAAGCCACAATCATCTGTCCCAAGTTGAAGTCAATCCCTCTTCTGCCAAAATTCCAACTGAAGAAGAAGTCGTGATGCCATTAGGCTCCTTTCAGATGGCCTGGTACTGATTCCATTCCAGCAGATATTTACAAGGCAAGGGAGGGAAGGGTTATATGGAAAGGAGACATTATCCCCCAAGAGATCAAAGATGCCTCCAATATCCATCTCTATGAAAGAAAAAGAAATAAATTATCCTGTGACAGTCACAAAGGGAAGGGCCTCTCTTAGTCACTGATGGCCAGACTCTTGCCAGAATCCTCTTTAATAGACCGATCCTTCGCCAGAAGATGGTCATCTACACCAGAGCCAGGGTGGCTTCAGAAAGGGCTGACGAATAGTCAAGATGGTATTTGCTGTCCAACAACTCCAGGAGAAATCCCAGGATAATATATTACAAAGGTCTATACACAACATTCCTTGGTCTGAACAAGTCTTTTGATACTCTCTATCCTCATAGCTTATGGAAGATTCTGGTAAAATCTGGCTTCCTGTAGAAATTCATCAAATGGACATTGTTCTTGTGCTTTCTAAGTCACTGATGGAGTGAAGCAGGGCTATGTGCTTGTCCCCATGCTTTTTAGCATAAAGAGTTCAATGATGAAAATAGCATCAAGGTCAGCTTAATCACACTGACGGTAAATGTAACCTTAAAAAGGTTACAAACCAAGACTAAAGTGAAGGGAGAGTTGGTGCACAACTTTCGGTTTGCAGTTGATTGTGCACTCAAAGCAGATAGGATTTAATATACCCCACACTGCTGAAAGGTATATTCATCTTAATTCCTGCTAGTGCAGATATATTTATCACCTATTATCACAACCACACCAAATAAATTCTAAAAATATTTATAAATGTAATGCAATAGCATGAAGTTAATAACAGTTTTTGAATACAATTTGTAATGCTCATTTATTTTCAATTACTACTAACAACAAAATATAATGGCATGTAAAAGTGATATTAATAGAATAATGAAACTTAAGGGGTTAAAGATTTAAGAGTTTACCCCTTTAGAATAATGAACTGGAGGAATTTCATGTGAATTGGAAAGATCCCCAGGAATGGATGCAGAGTGAAAGGAGCAGAACCAGGAGAACATTATACACAGAGACAGATAAACTGTGGCACAATCGAACATAATGTACTTCTCTACCAGCAGCAATGAAATGATCCAGGACAATTCAGTGACTTATGAGAAAGAACACTATTTAAATCCAGAGAAAGAACTGTGGGAGCAGAAACACAGAAGAAAAACAACTGCTTGGTCACATGGTTTGATGAGGATATGAATGGGGATGTAGACTCTAAGTGATCACCCTAACATAAATATTAATAACATGGAAGTAGGTCTTGATCAATGACACATGCAAAACCCAGTGGAATTGCTCGTTCGCTATGGGAGGGGAGTAGAATGAGGGGAGGGAAAGAACATGAATCGTGTAGCCAGGGAAAAGTATTCTAAGTTAATTAATTAAATAAAATTTTTCAAATTAAAAAAAAGAGTTTACCCCTTTAGTATGTAGCTTCTATTTTAATTTTTGTACAATCATTCTAATTCTACCCTTCAAAAAACCCCAAATTTCCAAAATAAATCTGATATTAATTTCTTTCATCTAAACAAATCTATAAATTTAATGAAAACATTACATCTTTCAAGTTAAGGATTTGACATTTCCTACATGTACCTTAAGTATTTATAGTTTAGTTAAGATACAGTGAACCCTCACCTATTGTGGGAGTTACTTTCCAGAGACCACACCCCATAGGTTAAAATCCAAAGTAGCAGCATTATATTTATTATCTATATATATTTTAAGGCTTTATGAACCCTTTCAACTCTCCTATAAACCTTTTCCACACTTTTATTAACCTGGTCACTGAGACAATCAGCACCCAGGATACAGAACACAGTGTTGTGGTTGATTGCCTTTCATTCCATCAGCCAATAGTGTGCCTCAATAAGTATTAACTCCACAATACAGAAGAATTAGATTTTTTAAAAAATAGCAGTACAGTGAAGCTACAATAAGTGAACCGAGATATAGCGAGGGTCAACTGTACTTTAGAATTATACACTTGGGAGAAAAACAATGCATCTCTATAACATACCATTCGCTTTTAAATTAAAATAGAAATAATTGTTGCTAATTATTTGAATCCTGAAAAAAATCAGCATCTCTTAATATTTTGAGAATACCTGCTCAGAACAAAAAAAAATCACTAACATAAAAATGAAGAAAAATTCACATTTCATCAATCTTTTAATTATTTCCTTTTTCTACTAGAGAACAATTTTTTAAAATATTAGATAACTTTTAAAAATGAACTTTTTAACCTTCTAAGATGCTCTACATTCATTTAAAATGACCTTAAAAACTATAGATCAAAAATGAGATATTTTATATAAAATATTAAGAAAACAGGTCTTTGACACCTTGTTGAAATAGTGTGGTATAGTGGTAAAGGTGGTGACCTTGGAATCAAGAGAATCCTTTGCTCCCTTTGCTTTGATTTGACATCTGCCTACAACACTGTGAAACAATGAATAAGTCATTTAACAACTTGAACCTCAGTTTCTTTATCTGTAAAAAGAGGACACCTGCAGTACCAATTTCAATGGCTAATCGTAAGGGTCAAATAGCATAATGTGTATGAAGCATTTTACAAGCCTCAAAAGCATCATGTAAACATAAGTCATGATTTCTGATAGGACTGTGACTTGCCTGGATCCATGGTTTCAGAAAATAAGAGAAGAGTGACTGAAAGTTTATCTTTCATTAGAATAGACTGATTGCAAAGATGCATCTGCTCCACAGCTGATGTCACAAATATGAATAACTTGCTCTGAAGCTGTCACTTTCACTAAGGAAAGAATGGATGCTTCAGTTACATGGCTACACTGTTAGGCTGCAGTCCATCCTTCTACCCAGGTCTGATTCCAGATAAGCAGATACAGTCTATTTTGTTCATGCCCCATGCTACTAATTTATGTGATACTTTTTTAGTCTAAATATGTAACACATATACCATTTAGTCTCCTCTGAAGTGCTTCTTCCTCAAGTGTAATTATATAAATTTGTTCATCCAGGTCTTCAAGAATCTAAATGTAAAAAAAAATCACTGTTGTAATAATGTAAAATAAATGGTTAAGTTTTAATTTATGTACAAAACTTAAAATGATAATTAACATTAGTTATTATTAGGTTATATTATAGTTAAGTCACTTGCAAGCTAAGTTGTATGTATTTTACTAAATACACGAAAAAAATTGACCCAAATATTTTGCACTCAGTAAGTCAAATTTTGTTTATCAAAGAATCTGCATTTTTTATATTTTATTAGCCAAAAGCATAAAGTTGAAGAAAAGCAAGGTCTTCTTTCTAATTAGCAAATATAAAAATTCTACATACACATAATTGTAAACATAGAATGCTTATTAGTGCATTGAAATTCATAATTTTAAATTTGGAAAGGCCATTAAAAATTTAGCTCAATACTTATTTTCTTAATTATGTTTACCAATCTGTTGAGCACTTACATTATAATTTGGCACAGATGACCAATAAAATAATTCATTGGTGTGTAATGTTTTGCCACTTTTTATTCCTCAAAAATACCATAATGAAATTTAACTGTCCTTTATCAGTCAACCTATAAAAAATGAGGCTAATTAAGGAAATGAAGGACTTTAAATTTTAATATTATGTAACACATTTCCATCATGTCACATTCCCTCAAGTGAAATTAAAATGAAAACATTATTGGTCATCTCAACTATACATGCTTCCCTTCTATCCCAGATATGACAAAAAGTAGTCTGTTGGCTTGACCTGAATTTTACATTTGACTGTGAGAGGCTAGTAGTATATCCTTTAATTGTTTGCTTTGCTTATGTCACATTGCATCTACTTTGTCTGGAAGGGTATAGTAGTAATTCAAGTGAGAAGCTTTTGGTTTTAAGACCAACTCTACATCTTGTTAGGTGCTTGATTTGCTAGTCACTAATTCCAAAATCTTGAATTTCCTTATCTGTAAAATGAGGAGAGTAGTACTGCCCTGACTACCTCACAATGTTGTTTTGAGAATCAAATAAAATGATATATATGAAAGTATATTACAAACTGTAAGTCACAACACAAAGATAATTATTATTGTTCAGCCCTTGTTCCAGTAGAAAAATACTTTCAAAACCACATACTTAACTACCTCCCTCACTCCAAGGAAGATATGAGAGAGGACAGAATTGCTTAAGATTAGTATTTTGCATTAGTCTGAGAGACAAACTGTTTATTTCCAAAATGGCAGAGCTTAGCAAATGGAATGAGGGTATAAAACTTTATTTTCTTAAGGTCTCTGAAGTCAAATCTTCATTGTTTAGTTTCATTATTTTATATAAATAAGATCCTAAAATAATGTAATAACATATCAAATACAAACGCCAAAACACACGGCAAAGCCAAAAGTGACTGATTTTTAGAATATATTGGTGTGCCCAATCTCCTTCATTAATAGAAATAATCAAGAACTTACTTCTTAAGGTCTAACTATGTAAATAATCACTACTAGATAAAAAAGAAGATGCTTAAGTATATATGGTAAATCTTGAAACATTCTAAAATGCCAATTTATGAGAAAAACTTTTCAGAAATCATCTGTGACTGAGAAATTCATTTTACATTGCTGGGCCTCGATTTTCTCTTCTATTAAATAAGGAGTATAGACATATGATCTTTAAGGTTCCTTCCAGCACTTAGTTTCTATGATTTACTCAAGGATGCTGAGCTAAAACAGTTTATGCCTCTAAGGAATAAGAAACTGATTCTAAATGCACTAAGGGAATTTTTCCATTAAGTTCTATGACCTCACAAAGATTCCTATTATACATACAAAGCTAAATAACAAGTTAAAATGTAATGTAAAAGATGTTCAAATGCAATCACATTTATTTTAGTAGGAATAAATGAATTGACTACAAAATACTTACTGTTGGTTTCACCAACAGCTGACCCATGACTGTAAACATTCGTGAAAGTCCAACTGGTGTGCACACTGTAAAGAATACATTTTTTACTAATAGTCTGATTTTTAGATTTCAAAGTTGAAATAAATACATTCCTAATGTATGTACAATATAACATGCTAAAAGTAAGATGGTCCTTTTTCAGGATTCTCATAGAATATTTATATTGTCACTTTTAATTTAATGTTGGGCAAATGTCACTGAGATTTTTAAACTTTTTGTCTGGTACAAAACAATGAGGAATTACTCATTACAAAACTGAAACTATTTTAATATCAATGAGAATCAGCTACTTGTTTAAACTAATCAATGCCTACCTCCTCTAAGCTAAAAATTGTTTTCTAGAGCACTGAAGTATATCAGTGGAATCAATCTTGGACTCCCAATAGAACGGTCGGTCATCAATGAACATAATAAACAAATTAAAATTCAATGTGAGTTGAATAATAAGTATGATAATGAGAACAGTCTAGAGATTCACACACGTGACTAACATTTTAATTTTCATTAGATACAAAATAATATGCAGTAGGACACCATTCTAAAACATTTTAGGGGTCAAAACTAACACCTACTTGGTAATCTGTGTTAGAGTGGAAAACGATATATTACATATCAACATGAACTTCAATATAATCGAATGGTTAGACAACTTAAATTAGCTTTATTATATTCAATCATCCAAAGAAATATAGCTTAAATATTTTCACTATTAGTGAGTTTTCCCCCCTCAAATGATTCCCTAAGATACTAGAGGCATGGAAATCAAAAAACAAATAAATACTCTCAGTTGAAGTTTAATCATGATTTTTTAATTGATCAGCTTTGTGAGTAACAGAATCAAATAGTCTGATAATTAGAACTGAGATGTGCTAAACAGAAATAATAGAGTTGTCAAATAATATTTTTGGAGCTTAAGTCGTTGCCTCCATTAACTTGGGGTAACTACTATAATATTTAAAAAGTATTATAGTACATTGTAGAAAATTATCTTTATAATGTTTTAGTTGGAGGTCAAGAACGACACCTATGTTATAGGGTGTCTGTCCCATGTAAAAAAGTGTGTATTTGGAAGAAGGAATTATCTGAAGTCTGAGCATCACAGAGTCCATTCAATTCCCCACATATGACATATCTACAGCAAATTTTAATCCCAATCTGACTTGCTGCCAGCAAGTACCTGCTTTACCTCATTGCAGATATGGGAACGGAAACTAACCTCTACCTAAATGAAAAAAATAAAACTGGATAATCTAGAGGAATATTCCTTTCAAAAAAAAACCAAATAATTTCTGACTAATTTGGGGTTATTTATGCCCTTCTAGTTATGTAGATGCATCAATGTTGAATTAATATTCAAAATTGTAAACCCTAGGTTAAGAAAGATAAGACTTAACTCTACTTTTAAGCAATTTCAAATTTTTCTTGTCTTGGCTCATTAAATAGGTAATACTTAAAAATGAAACATTTTAAAAGTATATATACATATATATTAAGTTGAAACTTAAAATAAAATGTAATATTTGAAAACTTAAAAGTATATTCTCTATTCTACTATCATATAATATTGTATCAAATCTTTACTTATACACTCAGACCCTGGTGAGTAGCAATAAAACAACATTGAATAGCTTTAATATAGTAATAGCTTTATTTATTCATTACTTTAAGTAATATGATTGCAATTATATTCATGCATTTATTAAAAAGACTAAGCCATGTAAAACTCTGAAATGTGTATATGTATATATAAATGGCATAGTTTAAAATATATGCATATATATTTATAGATATAGATATAACCACATATAAATATGAGGAAAGCTGTTAGCCAGCCAAATTTTTTTAGTAACTATAAATTTCAAATAAAATTATTGCTCAACTGGGTATTAGTTCAGGCAGAGCTCAGTCATTACTTCCATTATGTTGATCTGAATGGAAAGAACTGATGACAATGTTACAAAATATTACTACTTCAAAGTAAAAGTAATGCTAACAAGATCAAGGAACACCAAATGGATGCTCAGTAAGGTAGATTGAAGTAGGTGAGAGTCAGTATGTTCAGGGCCAAAAGAGGTCAAGGATGCTTATCTTGAGCACAATTCAAATCTAACATCAGATCTGAGCTCAAAAGAAATAAATAAAAATAGTTACTTCTGCACAGCTAAAGCCGGACAAAGAAGAGAGCAAATGCAATGCAGCAAATTGGTTTGTCAGACCAGAATATTAAGGACCTGGCAGCGACTAGAAACTACATTTTTAATGCTGAAATTTTATATGCATATGATAAGCTAGATGGCAAGTATTCTGATGTTTCATCAATATATTAATTAATATATATGTGTATAAAGTCAAGATAGTTAAATTTTTATAGCTACCCAATATGGGATAAAATAGGGTTTATTTTGTATTCTACAGGAATTTAGCTAGTGAAATAACAAAATACCAAGTTATATCAAAGTTCCCAACTATCAACAATCCTTCTTATTGAAGTTTATTTTTTAATGAACACTATTAGATATGAGAAGCGTAGTCTAATGGATTCTTGGAGAAAAAAAATGCTATTAATTTAAAATAGTTAAAATCTAGAAAAATATGAAAATGTATTATCAAGGAATCACAAGTCCCTAGAAATCTCTAGTAATTGTCACTGTTGGGATACAGAGCTAATATAGTTTGCTAATAAAATCTAATTTCTACTAATCAAAAGAATACTTACAAAGAAGTAATAAACATCCCATTAATGATATACAGGAATATAAATAAGGTAGATAGAATTCCCAGAGATCTATAACAAAAAAATAATTTAACATATGCATTAAATATGGTACATACATGTTAAAATGTTATGAAACATTAATGTTATTAAATATTTAAAATGTTATAAAATAAGACATTAAATCTGATGAAAGTAATTCCATTCAACCAAAATGTATTAAGCACCTACTATATGTGTAAGGCACCATGTTAGTGAGATAAAAAAACAAAAATGAAAGTCTCTGCTTTCACCAAACTTACATTCCACTGAAGGCAATACAACATGTAGCAAAATAGAAAGAAAAGAAGCTCTGGAATCAAAAAATCTAGGTTCAAACAATACTTCTAACTAATAATAATAGTAATAATAAAAGTTAGAATTTATATAGCACTGTAAGGTTTGCATATAACTTTACAAATATTATCTAATTTGATCCTCACAACTACCATGGAGGTGCTGTTATTACCCCCATTTTACAGATGAGAAAATTAAGGCAGAAGAGGTTAAATGTCTTGCCCAGGGTCATACTGCTACTAAGTGTGTGAAGTTTGATTTAAATTTAAGCCTTCCTGCTCCAGGTCTAGTTGGTGCTCTACCCACTGGGCTACTTTGCTGCCTGTGGGTCTTTGGGCCCTTCACCTCCCTGAGCCTGCTGGATTACTGGGCCTTCTAAAGTCCCTCTCAGTCCCAGGTCAATGATTCCTCACAGATATGTAAATCCATTGGCAAAGTGAGGAGATGAGCACATTAACTGGGGGCAGAGATCCAGGAGAAGGGAGAAAATTGTTAAAAAAGCTTGTGCCAATGCTCCAAGGCAGGGTTGGAACGGAGGCGTAATGTGGCATAAGGCTGAAAGATAGGATAAACCAAATTAAGGACTTTATTTTACTAACTGTTCCTTTGCAGGATAGTACACTAAAAGGATTTAGAAAACAGGCATAGAAAATTATTATAAAACTTTACACAGGAAAAACCTTTGTGGCATCTTAGAAACAAAAAGCAATTATCAAAAATACCTTGGAAGCTGCTTAAACAATCTGCATCTATATCAAGTACATGATGGACACACGCATAAGCCATGCTGGAAATCATTTGCAAGTGCGGACTGAAACATTAGGAGAATTTCAAAACATCTAAAACTATGTCCTGCTCTTTAGAAGATGGTTTAAAGAAATAAATTCCTTACCATATAAAGATTCCATACTGGCAGCATCATTGTCAATGAGAGCAGAAGCTACCCAAACTATTCCAAAAATAAGCAGTGCAAGAAGAATCAGCATAACAACAGTTTCCAAAATTCGTGCTCTGATTCCCTGAAAAGTATAACCAGAATATAATTTTTAAATATCATACTCCACTTGCCAAGCTTCTATAATATGAAATTGCAAATAATTCTTTACAGAGTAAAAAAACGTTACTTTACTACCAGGGGGGAAAATCACTAAGTGCTTATCCCTCTTAAGAGTTCTCTGGTTGATTTTTTTTTTCCTTTTCAACCCATGAGAAATACTATTATCTTAAACTTGGAAATAAAATGCAATTCTCATTAATCTCATGATGCCATAAAAACATTCTTTACACCATATAATTTTGCAAAGTCATTTTTAAAGATGGATTACTTTCTTAACACTTTGGAGATTAACAAGTTTTCATCTATGATTTCAATCAAGGGAATGGAAGGCCAATTATGGCACATAGCCAAACAACTTAGCCAGCATTAAACACAATTTAGGTACAATGTGCCACTTTACTTAAGAATAAAATTTCCCACCGTAATTAGTTCTATATGTTCTTCACAGTCTACAGAGCCCTCAAGTGTGCAGCTAAAGAACTGCTCGTTTTCATTCTGTACTGCTTTTGCATTCGTTTTATGGATTACATCATTCCTTTCTCAGCATTGGAGAGGGAATCCACTAATTCACAATACTGGAAGCATATGTATATATGGTTATATTATAACAATTACTTTAAATATAGAATTAATTCTGTCCTGAGGATCAAGATACTGTACTTTAAAATGATACTGAGGTCAAACGACCAAAACATGGAGAAAACAAAAAACTAAGAGGAAGAATGTTTTTATTTTATTTGCCCTAAAAAATGATACCAGAAATTTGAGCTAACATCAAAATTATAAGACTGTCCAAAGCATTTAAACACTTATCCTATGATATAATTTTATAAATAGTAAGGCTAAGGTTATGGCCCAGTTTGTTATAAATTATAAAACAATGTTTTTTTAATGTAAAATATTAGAAACCCTTAATTGAGAATGAATGCCTAGGCATATATATAGGTTGCTTTTTTTCTACTAAATATCCTTTGAAATACTGTTTTCCAGTTCTTGAAGGAGTGGAAACAAAATGAGATACACAATTAGAACTATTATTATGGCCCAGGCACCTAAAAATTGGAAATAAAAATATATAAATAATACCAATACTAACGAGACATTTGCATATAGCATGCCTTAAAGTTTACAAAATGTTTAATACAGTGATCTCATTTGATCTTCATAGTAACCAAAGTGAAATATTTCTTATACTATTCATCCCAATTTTATAGATAAAGAAACTGAAGCTCACAACTTAAATGACCAACCAAAGGTCACTGATTTGTTAACCCTAGATTTTGGCTATGATGTTCCTAGGAATTTTCATTTTGGAATTTATTTTAGTATGTAAGTGGTGGATTCTTTCTATTTCTTCTTTACCCTCTGATTCTAAGAGATTTGGGCAATTTCTTTTAAGATTTATTGAACTATGACATGTAAGTCACAATATAGTCCAATGATTCTTAATTTTTTCTCTTCCATCATTCAAGTCAATTCTTTTTGCAAAGAGATAATTTAGATTTTCTTCTATTTTTTCAGTCTTTCAACTTTGTTTTAATATTTCATCACTGGCTACTCTTTGGTCTATTCAGTTTTCAAGATGTTTCTTCTTTGAACAAGGTTTTGTACCTCATGAGAAGACAGAATAATTTTTCCAATGCTTTCTTCCATAGGTCTCATTTATTTTCCAATTATTTTCCTCAAGCACATGTATTCCTTTTATAAAAAAAAATCTTAAAATTTTTATTTTAGAACTCTTTCTTCATCTTTTCAAGGAATTCTAGTTGAGTCTATGCCCGTGCTGTGTTTTCCTCTGAGGCACTGCTCAGATGCTTTGCAGGCATTCTTTTCTGTCTTTTTGTTTTGAGTGTCCCTACTATATAATAATTCATTATGATGGTTTTTTGTTTCTTTTTTTGTTTATTCTTCAGCCTGCTTCTGGACTTCAGATTTGATGTTGGGACCAGGTTCTGCACACATCTGGAGGGAAGGTCTGAGTTATCATCGCTTCTTTCTTAGGGGTTCTTTCTTGGAGGGTGTTGTGTTATTCCAGGCTCTCAAGAGCAGTTTGGACTGGGAACCTGCAAGCTCCCAAAGTGGTCTGATCCATGGCAAAGTCTCATTTCTGCTACTCCCATTCTCCGGGCTGGGATCTGCAAGTTCTTGACTGTAGTTTGCATCTACACAACAATGGACCACCTCAACACCAGCTGCAAAGTTCTGTTGGCTCCAAGAAGTAGAAATGTAGGCTCCCCTTTGGTCTAGGATTTCTGCCCTGATCATTCTTCCACAGGCTGAGCTAGATTCTGGAAATAAGCCCCTGAATGGAGCTTGGAGCTTGGGCCACATCACTGCTACAGCTACTAACCTCTACACTTCCTCCTTTTCCCATATACAGGCTGGGGCCTCCCTACCCAGGAATGCCACTGCACTATGCTGATCTCCTCCTCAGTCCACCCTGGGTTTATGACATGGGACAAGGGAATAGATGACAAAGCTGCTGGTTGGCTATAAAAAAATGCCCTCTAAATGCACCATATCAACAATCAACTCAACCAACCATCATCCTGGGGTAGTTTATCCCATGTGCTGAATTATTCATAAGAATAACCAGATTTCCCTCCAGCTATTTCATAGATATTTAAGTTGGCAATAGTGCTACTAAAAAGAACCAATACAGTATTGCAAAATGAAATATATTTGAGGTTTTCCATTATTTTATTTTATTTTTAAATTATATCTTTTCTTCTTTTTAAATGGTTAATTGAGAATAAATCTAAAAACAAACAAAAATTTAAAAATAAGAATTCTTTTAGGGCCAAGGAACTGGAAAAAAAGAAATGAAAAGGCAATTTTAAAGTTCTAGGAATAGCAATACCAGCCACAGCACAGATTATTTTGGCAACAAAGTCAAGAATGAATTGAAAAGGAAAAGATCAAAAATAGGGAGACAAGATAGGAAGCAAACAAGCAAGTTAACAGTTTTCTAATATCTAATACCAAATTCTCTAAAATAAAAATATAACATTTGTATAATGCCATACAATTAACACTATTTTGCATACCACAGAGAAATCCCGCATTAAAAAAAAAAAAAGAATATCCAACATAGGGTCTGATTATCTCATGAGGTGTCACTGGTATTCCCCATGACAAAGAGTTATCAATTCCCCCATCAAGTTCTATTTCTTCTCTACTACTCTGTAACCCAGATAAAAAGTGTAGCATCCTCTTTCCTCAGAGACATACAAATCATCAATAATTCTCCTAGATAGCCCTTAGTTACCAAGAATAAAGAACACAACTTAAAATGTTTTGTATATAACTTATCTAATCCTACATAGAATTTTTATTTGGAAGGTAAATTTTTATTTGGAAGGTAAGTTTTTGAATAGAGAACCTTTTCTATTCAAATAATAGAGATTAAATGTTCTAGCCTGTAAGATGTTAATATAAATATTTATATGGCTTTTTAAAACAGTAAAATGAATTCAGGAAAATTAGCTAAATTAGCTAAATGTTAATGTATAGAATACACAGAACAAGTTGAAATTCAGAAAACAGTTTAGGAACACATGTTTAAAGCATGGTGAACTTCACCTCACCTCATTACTACCTTTGGATTATTATCTTTGGATAATAGTATCTCTATTCCAAAGTGTGAAATTCCTTTGCTCTTAAAGATTTGTGGTCCAGTCTAAATGAATTATAAATATTTGTGTGATACATATTATGATAATGTTACAAACTAAATAGCTGTGAATTATTTAATTTTCAAAGAGTTGTCTTTCTCAAAATATTAAAGCAATTTTGTACGGCCCAATGATTTTTAAAATTGAAATGAAGTAAGTTTCCTCAATTCATACTGAAAAAGTTTACATTCAGGAAGTGACAATATATTAAGTCTGATCACTGATAAAAATGCTTCTTTAATGCAAACATATTACTAGTAAATTTGTGATTTTTAATAAAAAATGAGAATAACTTGAGATATGCTAAAATCCTTACACATCAGAAAAAAAAGCCATGATATCCCCTAAAGAGATTAAATAATTATAATATTCTTCAGTTTTATGCCATAGAATTATAATGTTGTATAGAAATAAATGCTGGGGGATGGAGTCCCAGACAGAGTGATCTGATAATGAATCTGACAGATAACGTTCGCCAAAGCTCCAGGAACATTTAAAACAATGCCACTTGGAATCAAAAAGAATATATTTACCCAGGACAATTCTGAGGGACTTATGGAAAAGAACGCTACCCACATTCAGAGGAAGAACTACAGGAGTGGAAACAGAAGAAAAACAACTGCTTGAACACATGGGTTGAGGCGGACATGATTGGGGATGTAGACTCAAAACTACCACACCAATGCAACTATCAACAATTTGGAAATAGGTCTTGATCAATGACACATATTAAAACCAGTGGAAATGTGCATCGGCCATGGGTGGGGGGACAGCGGGGGGTGAAGGGGAAAGTAGGAGCATGAATTATATAACCATGTTAACTTTTCTAAAAAATAAATATTAATAAATGTTCAAAAAAAAGAATACATTTATATCTTCTATACAACAGAGCTTCAAAGGTGGCCCATCATACCCTCTGATACTGAAGTTTTCTTTTTCTATAGGCTTTAACCTAAAGAACAGCTATTCTCTCTAGTCATTTGCACATGGTTGCTCCAGGTTGTCAGTGTCTTTAAGACTTGGGCATTAAATTCCATATATAACCCATACAAAAATCCAGCTGTACCTTTCTTCTTCTGGATGATACTATCTTATTAATGCAGCCAAATGTTATGTTAGATATTGATTTTGTTAATTGATTGATGTCAATAATCTTTGACTAACTACTGCCTATATAGAGAATTAGTTGTATTTATTTCCCTATGTTCTAATTATGCTCTATACTTAATCAATAACCATTTAATCTTTTACACAAAGAATAGGTCAAGTCAACAAGCTTCATCAGACACTTATTATGTGACACACACTTGCTAAGAGCTGGAGACATAAAGGAAAGCAAAAATGACTGCTCTCTGAGAAAAGGCCACAAGCTAACGGGAGGGACAAGCTCGAAATCACTCAGAACCTGCAACATAGACATAACTGGAGGCCACCTCAGAGGGGAAGCACTAACAGTGAGAGAGAAGGTGGAAGCTGCTTCTAGAAAGCGGGATTTCCATCCAGACTTGAAGAAGTCAGGAAAGCCAAGGCATACAGGAAAGGAGGGAAGATGTCTTAGCAAGGGACAGCCGGTAAAAAGGTAAAGAAAGTTTTATTAGTAGCCACTTCAAACAATTTATTCTGAACTTTTTATTCAACTAAAATATTTTCACACTAATTGTTATTAAGTTGTATCTTACCTAATAAAAAAATACTTTATAACTTATACTATAGATATAGCTACAGATATATATGGATAGGTACCATAGAAGATAAATGTGAGATTATACCTACATATGTATGTAGATATAGATAAATGGTTATCTCTATCTATATGTTATTTGAGCTTCATAACCTTAAGCGGTGGGTATTACAGGCTTGTTTTCACTTTATAGACGGAGAAAGAGATTCAGTAACCAGTTCATGATCACGTGACTAATCACAACTAAAGGCGACGCATGAATTCGGGTTTTCCAGACTCCAAGTTAAGCATCTCTCCACACACCCAACCCTTTTTGTTTGATTAATTTGGCTGCAGGTAAGAGGGGGAAGCTTATGATAGGACGACTGCCCAGCTTCACTGGAACTTTGGGTTACGGCTGATACTTCTGGAGGACGCCTGCATTCAGTATGGTGCTGGTCTGAATTGAGGAGACACTTTTCCCGAAACTATTTTATTTAGTCTCGGTGGCCTATAATAATCAGTACTTTGAGCATATGTTTAAAAAACCATGTATATGCTCGATCGTGTTTATTAGCCATCGATACATGTGTATCCAACTATCCCCGTACAAAGAGGAGCTACGTCTGAAAATGTCTGAAAACAGATGTGGCCTATGTTTGGGGGTAGCCAAGACTTTATAATCTGTATGGAACACAATCTAAGAAGCATGGACATTTAATTAGAAACTTTAAACTCTTTAGAAGCAGGGGAATCCCAGAATTCTAGGACCCGTGAGAAAGTACTTTCACTCTACAAGGACATGAAGGCTCACTGGAGGAAATCCCGCAAGGATTCCAACAAGCCCCTGGGCTGGCTGCAGAGCAGGGAGAGCACGTGGCCCCTCTTCCCTCCATCTCCTCATCTAGAAGAAGACTCTAAGGGCAGTGTCTGCCTCCAAGGCTGCCAGCTAAGACAATGTCTATCCCAAGGAGATGGAGACCCCCCAGAGAAGAGGCAGGTGGCTGGAGCGGGCCCGTGCAGTGCTCAGAGATCAGCTGGCCACGGCTGCCCGCAGCATCCTGAGCATCGCGGCCTCCCGAGCATCGCGGCCTCCCGAGCATCTCGGCATCCTGAGCATCGCAGCATCGCGGCATCCCGCCGCTTGTCTCACTGCTGGACTGATGACTGGAAGAGAGTGCGGCTGATGGCTTGGTGCACTCGTGCCTCTCTTCAATCCAACAGGACAGCATTTTGGTCCTCTTTGAATAGGAAGGATGACAACCGACCAATCATACACAGAACACTGAAAATCCTTCAGGATTCTCTAAGCATGGCCTATGAGTAATAACATGACTGTTACTACTAATCATTAGGCCTCAGAGGACTCAATAAGCAGACGGTTACCCATGAGGACCTAGTACTCATCTGTGCCCACTGAACAAGGTACGTGAGTACGTCAAGGCTCTTATTGGTGGCAATCATCTAGCTACTGAACTATCATGCTTAGAAACCATAAAAGGAAGACATTTCATAGGCAAGTCAGAAGATACTGACCCAGACAGCATTTTTTTTATTTTAACTGTAGGAGGCGGTTGGGTAGCTTGTGGACAGAGAATCAGGCCTAGAGATGGGAGGTTCTAGGTTCAAATCTGACCTCAAACACTTCCTAGCTGTGTGACCCTGGGCAAGTCACTTAACCCCCATTGCCTAGTCCTTAGCATTCTTTTGCCTTGGAACCAGTACACAGTATTAATTCTAAGGCAAAGGTATGGGTTTTAAAAAAAAATTATTTTAGCTGTAGAGTCCAGAATTTAAATTTGTTATGCTAGTGAGAATGAATTAATCCCATGTTTGTCAGCCTTGGGATCTGAAGACTATTTGGAGTATTACTGCCTTTACAGGTCATCAAGTGACATCACTCTTACCCAATACATCTAAATTTCTTCCTAAAATTACACCACAAACATGAAATGTCTAAAAGAACTCTATAACCATTCCAAAGTCCTCCTGGAGAGATGACCACAACTCCAAACTCAGGTCCCCTCAACCTGGTTTTGCTAGTCCTCTGAGATCATAGAGCGACTGCTGCCCATGCTACAGCTTCTGGGCACCACCATTTATTAATAGAGATCTTGAAGAAAACACAAGCACACACACAAGCCTACATTTTGGGACAAAGAGGTGATGAGGAAAAAACCAATCATGAGAGGTCAATGTTGAAAAGATCCAGAAAAAGTGGTGGGAAAAGTACAGGCTCTAGAATCATAAGAACTTTGTGTATTTAGGTAAATCACAGAGCTCTCTAGGACTCAGTTTCTTCACCTATGAAATAACGATAATAATATTTGTAGTACCTACCTCCCCGGGTTGTTGCCAGGCTCACAGAAGTTAATAATTAACAAAAAGCATTTTTCACAAACTCTAAAAGTGCTCTATTTATGGAAATAAGTATCAAGTGATAACATTTATATAACCCAGTGGAATTGCTTGTTGGCTCTGGGAAGGGGGAGGGAAGAGGAGAGGAAAGAGGGAAGGGAATGAAAATGAATCATGTAAACATGAAAAAATATTTTAAAATAAAAACTATAAATAAATAAAGCGCCCTATTTGATTATTATTAAATATAAGATTTTTAAAAATGAAAACATTAGTATATTCTATAAGAGCAACAAAGGGAAATTAAAAATTATGAGCACAATCTCAAATATTATAAAGTACTGACAATTAACTAGCCAATTTTTAAATATCATTTTATTTTTTTAAATAAAGCATGACTTAAAAATGCCACCTTTACCTGCATATAAGTATCTTTTTTTTTAACCCTTACTTTCCATCTTAGAGTCAATACTAGGTGTTGGTTCCAGGGCAGAAGACTGGTAAGGGCTAGGCAATGGAGGTCAAGTGACTTGCCCAGGGTCATACAACTAGGAATTATCTGAGGCTATGCATATAGGTATCTAAAGCATGTAAGTCTCTGGAGCTCTATTAAGGTTCATTAAGCTCTACTGAGCACTAACTAGACTTCTAGGGCTTACAATATAGAATGACAGCCATTTTGAGTCCTACTGATTGAGTACACTAATTTTAGGAACAATTTTTAAATAATTTTAAGAGAATTCTATATATGTACATTTCACAGAAAACCCAATAAAGTAGTACAGGATGGCATGAGTTTCTTTAAGGTTCTGTCCCTGGCCCCCTTCTCTTTTTTCTCTACTTTCTCCCCTTGGCAACCACATTCACTCCTGTGGCTTCAACAACCATCTCTAACCAGTTAACTTCTAAATCTATACCTCCAGCTCTACCCCAAACTGTCTATAAAACATTTTAATGTGGTTCAAACCCCTCCAATTCACCATGCCACAAAGTGAAATCACAACCTCTCCCAAACCTTGCCTCTTTCTGTCTTCATTATTTCTGTCCATGGCCTTCACTCAGTCTCATATGTTTAAAGGCTCAGAGTTATGATCTGTGGCTTTTCCTCCCCCTCCTCTCACAATGCACTTCAATTCTCAAGTTCTGTCTGTTCTACCTCCCTTGTCCCTGTCTCCTTCTCCCAATCCTACCAGCATCATGATAGAGCTGGTCCTCATTACCAGCCACCCAGAACAGAGCCACAGTCTTCTAAAAGACCTTCTAGCCTTTACTCTCTCCAGTTCACTCTTCAAACCACTGTCACACCAATTTCCTAAAGTGCAGATGTGCGTCAGTCACCTCTCAGGCCAAGTCTTCAGGGCTTCCCTCCAGCAGAGATCCCTCCACCATCTGGCACCCTCCTACTTCTTTAGTCTTAGATCCTCCCACCTCCCTCCACATTCTCTCCACTCCAACAAGCCTGGACTAATCAGGTTATAGAACACATCTCTGTTCCTTCGCCCTCTTTGTTCCCAAGGAGGGCAAAGGGAGAGGGTCGGATTAGTCCATTCCATGAATTATGCTAGGGAGAGGGAAGGCAGCATCCCAGGAACAAAACCCAGTCTACACCCTTAGCCATAGGTTCAAAACTCAACAGCCAGTGTGTGACCACAAGGAGCTTCCACAGTAGCTGGAGCATAACCTCAGTGCCTGCATCCATGCTTTATGGAACAGCACATCCCCATCCCCAAATAGTTCCATGGGGTACATATCCAATAGAATCCCCATCATCTCTATACTTTGCATCCCCCAATGAAATTATGAATTATTTTGTTTTATACTTATATGAGCATGCATCACATCCCTCTATAATTCTATAAGCTCCAAGAAAGCAATGACCCTATATTATTTAATCTTTATATTTCCTCCAAAATCTAGGACTCTAAGTCCTTAAGACGGGAAAGCACATTCCCCCATCTCTTCCAGATGCCACTCAGCTGCCATCTCATGTATGAAGCCTTTTTTGATCCTAGAAATTACTAGCGCTCTCCTTCCCAGATGACTTTGTAATTTAAAAAGCATATAGATATATATAAACACATACACACATACAAACACATATGTATTTATATGTCCTTTTATCTCTCCCAATAAAATGTAAGTGTCTGATGAACAGGGATTATTTTATGGAGTATGAATCAACAAATTCTCCTTCCCATCCAATGTTAAACAATATAATACCTACTTTAAAATCTTTTGTCTTGGAATTTCTGACCCGTCACTCATGCTATAAAATCAAATAACATATTTGTATAAGATACAATATAGTCACTCTCAATAAGATATAAGATTCCAGGTGCTTTTCAAGTAGTGGTAGGGGTTGGGTAGACACACGTCCACATACTCTTTACTAATTGTTTTTTTTTTGATTAATTGTAAAACTGTTGTCCAGATGCAAAGATGTTTTCACTGTGAAATTACTGCCATTAACAAAGGTACAACCTACATCCTAGGTTTCATCAATGCTCTGACTAAATGAGCTAAGCACCTATGGTAAATCCATGAAATGGTTTACTCTTCTGTTATCCAAAATGATGACTGACCATAGGAATGAGATATGAAAGAAGATCAAATTATTCTGCCATTAATAATTTGTAATACAAAATTCCTATCCTGGATTATATCTTAACTCAATTCCCAGTAAATATATAATAAATAAAAGATAAGTTAGCTTTTATAAGAACCATATTATATCATCACCTCATAAAATTTTCTACAAAAATGTAAAGTAAATTAGAAATGATATATTACTTTATCTTAACATAGCTCAGCCTTTACATTTTCCTGAATAAGAATAGAGAGCTTTAGTCCAGGGTTCAAAAAAGCTTTTTCCACAGAGTATGTGTATGTTTATTAGATAAAAATAATACAAATGAAAATTTAAAATATAGCTAGGATTCTAATTGTAATAAATTTGGATTTATAATTCAGTAGTACAAGATTTTCACATTGTAAAATAAAAACATATTGCATTGTAAGAAAGTTTTTTAACCCATAGCCAAATAAATAAAAATTAAAGACTTTAATTTCCTTTAAATTGTTATATAGTCAAAGATGAACCACCATTCTAATCTTTAATATTGATATCACAAAAAAAGAGATTTCAACAAGTATTTCTTTTTTTTCTAAACCTTTATCTTCTTACAATCAATACTAAGTTATAGGCAGAAGAGCAGTTAGAGCTAGACAACGGGGGGGTTAAGAGACTTACTCCACAACTAGGAAGTATCTGAGGTCAAATTTGAACCCAGGACCTCCTAGACTCCAGGCCTGACTCTCTATCTACCATGTTACCTATCTCTGCCCCCCTCCACAATTATTTTTTTTAAAACCCTTACCTTCCATCTTAGAATCAATACCGTATATTGGTTCTAAGGCAGAAGAGGGGTAAGGGCTAGGCAATAGGGGTTAAGTGACTTGCCCAGGGTAAAATTTGAACCCAGGACTTCCCATCTCTTGGCCTGGCTCTCAATCCAATAAGCCACCAGTTGCCACCTCAACAAGTATTTCTTGAGTTAGAACTTGGCTATGCAAAATGAATCTCAAAAGTCAAAGAATTCCCTTCACACAACTACTTTTTTCCCCTCTTCTTAACAAAATTCCCAAAGAGTACTGATAATCTAAAAGAAACACAAGAAATTTTTTCAGTTATAAAAAACAATTGCTAACATTAGTTGTGAGGCATGATATTATAAAACCTATCAAAATTACTAAATCTCTTTCTACTATCTTATAAATTACTTCAAGACTTCTATCAATTGAAGCACTTTAAGAAATAGGCAATTACTAAAATGTAAAGATAGATGGTAATTTTTTTCCTAATGTCAGCTATATTTTTAGGGTAACAAAGGTTCTTTTTGTAGTTAACGATAAAATCAAATAAATATTATACATATGGAGTTCAGATGATAGGAAAAAATTATTTAGCTTTTTTTGGTAACAAGCAGAATATTTTTAGGAAATTTAGGAAAGAGGTAATAACTACAAATAATCAACATAATTTGTTAAATTAATGCATTCAGCTCTATTTGATTCATTTGAGTACTGAAAGTCAAAGAATACAATGACTTCCTTTCTTGATATCATTAAGATATTCAATGCCCAAGAACTACATGCTTTTTGGAATATGTTGCTTATGATTTATAAACTTTTAGTTCTAGTACTGTCTTGAAATTAATAAAAAGCATAACAAGAGCTTTTATCATGACCATTAATCATCAGCAGGTCAGCATAAAGACAAAAAAATCTGCCTACTGCTCATCTTTCCATTACGAGTCAGAGGCTGAAGCTGGAAAGCCCCAAGGGGAAGCTTCCGTTCAACTCCATTCTTGCATACACTGAGCTAAAAGATGGACCAGATGTCAGGATAACTCACTGAAATACCCTTCAAACAACAGTTGAAGTAGCAAAACATCGTGTCAAAGAAAGACAGTCTCTCTGTTCATCTTTAAAAGTGAGGAAAATCTCTATTAGATAAGAAGCTTATGGCCTTTCAATCTATTATCAGCAATTTTACTCCTGACATAATTTAAATTTTCGATGCTTACAAATTACAAACATGGAGTGCTAAAAGTAATTCAGGAATTTCATATTTTTTAACTTCTATATATATATTTATCTTCCACTGAAAATGAAATCTAAATGTCTTCTTTAATAAAAAATTTTCCCTTCCGAAAAATGGTAACTCAGTGAATATCAAAGAAGAAAGAGAAGACTGCTACATAACTAGGAAAAAACATCAAAGAAGTTTTCATTTCATTAATAGTCTGATTTTTAAGGCATGGGGGGAATAAAAAACCAAGACTCTTACCCTAGGAGTCTAATCTCTCTTATTTCTGAAACTGCCATTAACTCCACATGATATGACCTGAACACAAATAGATGTGAAAGAGTGTTCAGGATGAAACACACAGATTTTACAATTAAAAGGCAAGTGTCTGAAATGATTATAACTGCAATTGTGGTGGTTTTAATGCTATCCGACTACATGTTTAGCTGTTCTGTACTACGCATCAATGAAGTAAAAATTACAATGTACTACAAAAGTCCTAACAATAAGCTGATATGTTTCTATGGTGATGAACATTTAAACACAATCCAGCCTGGACATCTTGACCTCTTGCAAGGTATGTAAACATTACTTTATATACTATGCCTCCACCCTTTAGGAAAGCCTGGGAAAAATTTCTACATTCATGGCACATTTAAAATAAATATCAAGTCCATTGTTCTCATTTAACAAAAAGGGTCTCTTAGTAACATTAAGATAAGGTTTGCTCACTATGACATTTAGAATTACAGCAAACATAAATGCTGTCATCCAGAGAAGATCGATAGAAACACTAATAAAGGACTAAAAATAAAAGCAGGTATTAGATTTTTAAAGCATGAAATAACTACAAACATGCATTTTAAGCACCTGTCAATTTCTCCCTCTTTGTTCCCGACTAATCATTGAGATTATGGACAAAAGGATCTCTGTTTGTGGATGTAGCTTAAAAAAATCTTTGTTTTAAAACGTATTTATACTGAAATTGTCTTACTTCATTATACATGTTCTATACTATATGTAGATACTTCTTTAAATTGGATACTGCAAATAGAGTTTAAAAAATGAGTAAATCATCTCTCAAGTCCCTTTCTAGCTCTAAATCTAAAGATTCTACAGTTCTAGGAAGGAAAAAAAGCATGAGATTCCCAACTATCAAGAACTGAGAAGAAAATACTTTCACACATTTAAAAATTGAAATACTAATAATATTCCAAATGTGTGTGTGTGTGTGTGTATACACAGGTTGCTTAGATACAAGCATGTGATTTTTGTGTGTAGAAGAGTTGTTCCCAATTCTTGCAATTAAAAATGGAAAAAAATGCTCAAGATTGCAAACAAATAGATTCATGCACTTTTAAGAAATTATCGCCTTTTAAAAGCAAGATTCAAAACTACAGATAATGGCAGTGAAGTGTGGAGAATACTAGTGGGCTATCAGGCTAAATTCTTTAAAATTATTCTAGGAATGTAAAAAATTCTTTAGTTTACACTGACACAAAGCTTTCTATAATACACCATAACAATTAACTGTTTGGTCAGTAAAGCTCTTGCCTTCCATTTCAAGATTACTTATAAACTTCAGGGCGGTTTCCAGAGTCAAACCTGTTAAGACAAGCTGACCAAAGAAAATAAGGAGGAAAATGACTAAATATTCCAGAAAGCTATCATGGTGCCTGGAAAGCTAGTGGAGCAATAGCTATAATTCTGAATCCAGTAAGGCCACATTCTGATCTGTGAGGTCAAAGTATTCAACTCAATAAAAGGATTTAAACACAAATGAAATAAATCCTTGGCTGATAATATACTATTCCTTTGAGAATAAACACAAAGAAAAAAGACATAAGAATCAAAATGTATGCTATCACCCTGGAAAGTATCTTAAAGTACAGTTTCATTTTTTTTAACTCTTCCCTTCTGTCTTAGCATCAATACTTTGTATTGGTTCCAAGATAGAAGAGCAGTAAGGGCTAGGCAATGGAGGTTAAGTGACTTGCCTAGGAGCATACAACTAGGAAGTGCTGGAGGCCAGAATTGAACCCAGGCCCTTCCATCTCTAGGCCTGACTCTCAATCTACTGAGCTACCCAACTGCCCACTTAAAGCCCAATTTCCATGAACCTTTTGAATATGAAAACATTTATCTTCACAATCAATCCTGAAATGATGGTAAAAATGATCAGATCTAATGAAGCTGGACATCTTAAACTGATAACTGGGCAAAATCCAAATTAGGCCTATCCAGGCTCAAGAATTTAAGTATAATGCAGTGCGCATGAATGCAATGAAAATCATATGAATTAAGGAATCAATTAAATCAATCAAAAGGCTCCTAACTAAACAAAACCTTGTTCCCCACCCCCATATCAGCAAGGCAGCCAGCATGCTAGGTCAGAAAGGTGACACCGTTACATGGTTGATGGAGCTATGAATGGACCCAACCCTTCTAAAAAGTGACTACAATGATGCCGGAGATCCAGAAAACTCTGCATGCCCTGGGACAGTAACACGGCTGGGTCTTCTTCCTAAGGAGATTGGAGGGAAAGCAAAAGGGCCCAGAGGTCCCAAAATACAGAGAGCAGCTCTCCTCTGAGGCCAAAGAACTGGAAAGGGAGGGGATGCCCGGTGATTGGGGAGTGGCTGAGCAAGTGGTGGCCTGGGACAGTGATGGGGTAAGAAACAATGAGCAAAACAACTCTGAGGTATCATCTCACACCTAGCAGATTGGCTAAAATGAGAGAAGGGGAGAGTAATGAATGCTGGAGGAGATGTGGCAAAATTGGGACATTAATGCATTGCTGGTGGAGTCGTGAACTGATCCAACCATTCTGGCTGGCAATTTGGAATCATGCTCAAAGGACTATAAAAAAATGCCAGCCCTTTGATCCAGCCATACCATTGCTGGGTTTGTACCCCAAAGAGATCATAGATAAACAGACTTGTACGAAAATATTTATAGCCGAGCTTTTTGTGGTGGCAAAAACACTGGAAAACGAGGGTATGTCCTTTAATTGGGGATTGGCTGAACATATTGTGGTATATGCTGGTGATGGAATACTATTGTGCTCAAAGGAATAATAAACTGGAGGAATTCCATGTGAACTGGAAAGACCTTCAGGAATTGATGCAGAGTGAAAGGAGCAGAGCCAGAAGAACACTGTACACAGAGACTGATACACTGTGGTAAAATCGAATGTAATGGACTTCTGTACTAGCAGCAATGCAATGACCCAGAACAGTTCTGAGGGATTTATGGAAAAGAACGCTACCCACATTCAGAGGAAGAACTACAGGAGTGGAAACACAGAAGAAAAACAACTGCTTGAACACTTGGGTTGATGAGGACATGATTGGGGATGTAGACCTGAAAGGACCACACCAATGCAACTATCAATAATATGTAAATAAGTCTTGATTGATGACATATGTTAAAACCAGGGGAAATGCAAGTTAGCTATGGGGGGAGATTTGAGGGGGTGAAGGGGAAAGTAAAAACATGAATCATGTAACAATGGAAAATTTTTCTAAAAATAAAAAAATTAATAAAAGAAAAACAAACAAAAAAATAAAGAAAAGAACTCCTATTGAAGCTTCCCTACACATCCTCCCCTCCAGGGTCCCCTCCAGAGAAGTGCAGAGCATGCTCCGAGGCCACAGGGAGGAGAAGGGGACAGAGGAAGCTGGATATCAATCCTATTAAGGAAGACATTTAAAAGGCATTCCCTATAGAGTGGCTGCATTCCCCTTTGGCTGGATCCTTGGGAAGCTGGGCAGCTGAAGCCAAGGGGTCTCTTTTTGCCCCTTCAGAAAGCCTTCCAGTCCAGCCTCTGTGCCCAGGAGGGGAGCGAGAGGGTGGAGGGCAAGAGGGTCCAGGAGTCAAACTCATAAAGTCCTAAATGGAGCCCAAGGGGATTAAAATCTAACTGGGAGGGTGGACATGATTGAGGGTGGGGACTCGAAACTGCCACACCAATGCAACTACCAACAATTTGGAAATTGGTCTTGATCAAGGACACATGACAAAACTAGTGGAAATGCGCATCGGCCATGGGGGGGGGGGGGGGGGGGGGTGAAGGGGAAAGGAGGAGCATGAATCATGTAAGCATGTTAAAAATGAATATTAATAAATGTTAAAAAAAAATCTAACTGGGAGAGGGGAGGCAGTTGGGGGCTCGGTGGCTAGAGAGCCAGGCCTAGAGCCCAGACATCCTGGGTTCAGATCTGGTCTCAGACGCTTCCCAGCTGGGTGACCCTGGGCAAGTCACTTCACCCCGAGGGCCTAGCCCAGACAGGGGAGATGGAGAGGAGAACAGCCAGCCTCAGGCCCACACTGAGCACTGAATCCCTTCTCTGGTGGGCCAGGCCCTTCCCTCTCTTTTCCCTAGGAACCGACACCCAGGCCTGGTTCTAGGACGGAAGGTGAGGAGGTTTTAATGTCAGTGGGATGATAAAACACCATTCAGGTTGATAGGCAGCCTGTGGGGATCCTTTCCCCACCTCTGAGGTGTGGGCAGCGGGTCAGGGCCCTCCTGGTCAGCTTCCAGAGGAGCCAGGCCAGCCGGGGCCAGGGCAGGGCCCCAAAGGATGCGGGGAATCCACATTCCAGCTGGGGTGACTTGTTTCTAACTCAAAGCCTATTGCCAATGGCTCTGACCTGCACCCTGGTTGCTGTGAAGCATCCAGCTCACACTGCTTGGAGTTTTCGGTGGTGGAAGGGCCCCCTGTGTTCAAAGGAAGAAAGTAAAACTACTCCTAGTCAGAGGTTTAAAAAGTGCTCTAAATTGCTAAGAATGAGGGAAATGCAAATGGAAACAACTTTGAGGGCCCAGCTGTGCCCCCCCGTCCCATTCGCTAAGATGGCAGGAAAGGAGATGCCCAGTGCTGGCGGGGCAGCCAGGGAGGCGGCAGGGCTCTACCCCTGTAGCTCCAGGTAGACACAACTGGCCACAGAGATAAAGACGGAAAAGGGACTCACTAAATCTGAGTCATTTTTCCCAGCAGCACCAAGTCTTGGGCACCTTCTGATAGAGAAGCGTTTCCCCTGCCCTGTGTGCCCATGCTCGTCTGCAGCTTCACTTCATCAATGCTTTTCAGTTATGAATGAGGCCCCCAAGTAGGAGAATAGGGAAGCTGGTCGCTCTGATAAGCCTAAGAAAAGTCAGAAAGTGCCTCGAGATGTTTGTGAAGAGAAACTGATGAAGTCACAGGGTTTGCTATCAGGCTCGCTTTTCACCTTGGGCCAAGTCTGGCGGCACAAAACAAGGCCCTTCTTAGAGCCGGATCCAGCAGAGACCTTGCACTCCACACCAACAACGGTCCTGCTCCCTGCTCCCAGGGCGATGTGGCACAGAGTGAAGAACAGGGAAAAGGACCCGTGTGGACCGGAGTGCTGGCGGACACTCCCTTTGCAGAGGCCGGCCTGAGGGCTGCCCCTCCGAGGGGGAATGGGCGAACACTGCCAGCACTCGGTTGTCAGGGAACACTACTGTGCTATAAGAACAGGATGAAGGGAATTATTTCAGAAACTCTTGAGAAGATATAGAAAGGGATATAGAGGGAAGTGAGCAGCCCTATGAACAACTTACAAAGGAATAGCACTACTGAAAAGACAACCGTGAAAAACTGAGCAGCTCTGATGAGCTCAATGACCCACCACAATTCCAAGGAATTCATGATGATGGCTGTATGCCTCCAGACAGAGAAAACTCAGGGCTGACTGAAACGTTTTCCCTCTATTTTTCTTGCTTTTATTTTGGATGGAGCTGGCTAATATAGAGATTTGTTTTACAAGGCTTCATATTTGTTTTTTTTTTCCTTTTTGCCTTCTCAATGGGTAGACTAAGGAAAGAATTTTAATCTGAAAATAAAAAACTAAATTCAAAAAACATAAATAACTTTTATTTTTTTAAAAATCAACTTCCTGGTTAAGATGGCTGCAGAGTAGAAGCAAGGTGCTTTATTCTCCTCACTACCGACCACCAGCATACTTCCAAATGACAAAAAAAAAAACAAATCCAGATGAAAGAAGGGACCCCACAATAGGGAGCAGTATCGAAGATACATGGGATTTGGACACTTCTACGCTATAAAGGGGGGAAATAGCTCCCATCAAAACACAAGCTGATCAACCCTCCCCCACTCCACTCACAGTACCAGAGTCAGAGGCTGTGCACCAGAGTTAGAGCAAGCAGGGGCACAAAATCTAGCTCCTTGGCAGCTAACTGGGACCACTAGGAGCTGCCCCTGAGAGCAGCAAGACTTGATACCCCAAGAGGCTGGAGAGCGCAGACCTTGGGAGCAGGAGTGGGGCTGAGAGAGGCAGCAGACAGTGGAAGCAGCTCAGCACACTGAGACTCAGAGGAAAACCTCAGGTGGAAGAGCAAGCGTGGGCCAATTTCCAGGCTCTGGGCAGCTGACTAGGACCATTGGGGCATGACTCTGAAAACAGCTAGAACAGAGACCCCAGGAGGCAGTGATCATCAAAACAATATGATACTGGCTAAGAGATAGAATGGTAGATCAATGGAGTAGAATACATATACAATATACAGGAGTGAATGACCTCATCAATCTAGTGTTTGATAAATCCAAAGATCCCAGCTTTTTTTTATTTTTATTTTTAGAACATTTTTCCATGGTTACATGATTCATGTTCTTATTCTCCCTTCCACCCACCCAACCCCATCACCTCCCCCTCCATACCTGACGCACATTTCCACTAGTTTTTACATGTGTCATTGATGGAAACCTATTTCCATATTATTGATAGTTGCACTGGGGTGGTCGTTTAGAGTCTACATCCCAAATCATATCCACAACAACTCATGTGTTCAAGCACTTGTTTTTCTTCTGTGTTTCTACTCCCACAGTTCTTCCTCTGAACATGGATAGCATTTTTTTCATAAGTCTGTCCCTCAGAGTAAGAATTAGCATTGCTGCCAGTACAGAAGTCCATTACCTTCGATTTTACCACAGTCTATCAGTCTCTGGGTACAATATTCTTCTGGATCTGCTCCTTTCACTCTGCAGCAATTCCTGGAGGTTGTTCCAGTTCACATGGAATTCCTCCAGTTCATTATTCCTTTGAGCACAATAGTATTCCATCACCAGCAGGTATCACAATTTGTTCGGCCATTCCCCAATTGAAAAGTATACCTTCGTTTTCCAATTTTTGCCACTACAAAGAGCGTGGCTATAAATATTTTTGTATGTCTTTTTCCTTATGATTTCCTTGGGGTATAAACCCAGCAGTGGTATGGCTGGATCAAAGGGCAGGCAATCTTTTAGTGCTCTTTAGGCATAGTTCCAAATTGCCATCCAGAATGGTTGGATCAATTCACAATTCCACAAGTCCCAATTTTGCCACAACACTCACCACTTTCCTTTGCTGTCATGTTAGCCAATCTGCTAGGTGTGAGGTGGTACCTCAGAGTTATTTTGATTTGCATTTCTCTAATTATAAGAGATTTAGAACACTTTCTCATGTGCTTATTGATAGCTTTGATTTCTTTATCTGAAAATCACCTATTCATGTCCCTTGCCCATTTATCAAGTGGGCAATGGCTTGATTTTTTGTACAATTGATTTAGCTCCTTATTGTTATGGGGATAATTTGAGGAAAGGTGTGTGGGATAAGGGAATTTGAAAGGAGATTGTCAGAGACTTGCTAAGTGGGTAATCTAGGTTACAGGTAGGCTGGGATTAAGGAGATTCAGGATATAATAGGGCTGAAGTCAGGAGTATAACACAGAAGGGAAACAGAGATCTTCAGGGAGAGGAGAAATTAAACTAAACAGACAAACAGCAGGCTTTACAGACTGGGACTTAGACTCAAACACAGGCAGAGGGAAATAGACTAAACTGAAATTAACAAACAGGGTTTAGTTAATTTCACAGGAAGGGACTTGTTTTGAAGTTACACCTTCCTTCAAGATGGATACTTCAGCTTCCCTTCAAGCCCAGAGTATATTGTCTCTTTCCCTCTTCTTCCCTCTCTTAATAACTAACAGACAAATTATACTAATAGGTCTGTTGAAACACAAAAAGGTTTATTATCTTTAAAGGATGATTGTCAGGAAAGTGGATCAAAGGAAAGTCCTAACAGTTGTCTCAGGAACCTCAGGTGGGGGAAGGGAGGCAAAGATGGAGTCTGAGTAAGGACCAGCCTTTAACTCAGCTTACAAATGCTATTGCTATCTAAAGGGAATAAATGATGATTGACTAGTTTCTCTATATCTAATATTGTCAAATAACAATTAACCCTTCACAGATTTTGAACTCCTCTCTAATCACTCTCCTTATTGACTCCACAGACATATAAGGTAAGGGAGGGAAGGTAGGAAATAATATTGGGAAGGAAGATATAAAGGGTTTATCCAAAATAATAACTTCTTAAGTAAATATATCAAAGGTAGGCTAAATTTCAATACTACAGCTAGGTAAGGAGGCAGTTCGGCTGATCAGATAACCTCCCTCCACGGGAGACCC
The DNA here is from genome assembly GCF_016433145.1 of Gracilinanus agilis. Classification (NCBI taxonomy): domain Eukaryota; kingdom Metazoa; phylum Chordata; class Mammalia; order Didelphimorphia; family Didelphidae; genus Gracilinanus; species Gracilinanus agilis. The sequence continues at coordinate 89,880,373 of NC_058134.1, read as the reverse complement.
TAATCAACTGTCCTTTCCTCAAGATTCCAAACTCCTAACAGCTTTTGGAACTCAGCCAAAGCTAGAAAAAAACTATATGACCCCTTCTCTATACTACATTATATACTTGAGTAATTAGACCTTTGTCAGAGGTTTTTGTTATAAAGATGTTTTTCCCAATTTGTTGATTCCCTTCTAATTTTGTTTGCATTGTTTTTGTTTGTAGAAAACCTTTTTAATTTAATGTAATCAAAATTATTTATTTTACACTTTGTGATTTTTTTCTAACTCTTGTTTGGTTTTAAAATCTTTCCTTTCCCAAAGATCTGACAAGTATACTATTCTGGGTTCACCTATTTATAGTTTCCTTCTTTATATTCAAGTCATTCACCCACTATGAATTTATCTTGGTGAAGGGTGTGAGATATTGATCCAAGCCCAATCTCTCCCATATTGTTTTCCAATTTTCCCAGCAGTTTTTGTCAAATAGTGGATTTTTGTGCCAAAAGCTGGGCTCTTTGGGTTTATCAAAGTTCATTTGGAAGAACAAAAGATCAAGAATATCAAGGGAAATAATAAAAAAAATGTGAAGGAAGGTGGCCTAGCAGTACCAGATTTCAAACTGTACTATAAAGGGGCAGCTGGGTAGCTCAGTGGAGTGAGAGTCAGGCCTAGAGACAGGAGGTCCTAGGTTCAAACCCGGCCTCAGCCATTTCCCAGCTGTGTGACCCTGGGCAAGTCACTTGACCCCCATTGCCCACCCTTACCAATCTTCCACCTATGAGACAATACACCGAAGTACAAGGGTTTAAAAAAAAACTGTACTATAAAGCAGTGGTCATCAAAACAATATGGTAGTGGCTAAGAGACAGACGGGAGGATCTGTGAAATAGACTTGGGGTAAGTGATGTCAGCAAGACAATCTATGATAAACCCAGATTTTGGAATAAGAATTCTTTCTTTAACAAAAAACTTCTGAGCAAATTGGAAAACAGTATGACAGAAGCCCCAGTATCTCATATCCTATATCAAGATAAGGTCAAAAAGGATACATGATTTAGATATAAAGAGTGAGACCACAATTAAATTAGGTTAACACAGAATAGTTTACCTAGCAGATCTTTGGAGAAGGGAAGAATTTATGACCAAATAAGAGATAGAGATATTATATAATGTAAAATGAAAATTTTTTATTATATTAAACTAAAAAGATTTTGTACAAACAAAATTAATGTAATCAAGATTAGAAGGGAAAAAAATTGGGAAAAATTTTTTATAACAGACATCTCTGATAAAAGTCTAATTTCTCAAATTTATAAGTATATAAGCCATTCCCCAATTGACAAATGGTCAAAGGGTATGAACAAGCAATTTTCATATGAAGAAATCAAAATCATCAATAATCATATAAAAAGTTCTAAATAACTCTTGGTTAGAGAAATACAAATTAAAACAATGCTGAAGTACCACCTCATACCTATCAGATTGGAAAATATGACAGTAAAGGAAAGTGGTAAATGTTGGAGGGGATGTGGCAAAATTGGGACACCAATACATTGCTGGTGGAGTTGTGAACTTATCCAACCATTCTGGAGGGCTATTTGGAACTATACCCAAAGGGCTATAAAATTGTGTATACCTTTTGATCTGGTAATGTCACTACAGGGTCTATATTCAAAAGAGATCATTAAAAAGGAGAAAGAACCTAGTTGTAAAAATAAATTTATAGCAGCTCTTTTTGTGGGGACAAAGAATTGGAAATTGAGGGGATGTTCATTCTTTGGGGAATGGCTGAACAAACTGTGGTACATGTTGGTGATGGAATACTTTTGTGCTATAGGAAATGATAAGCAAGGTGATTTCAGGAAAAGCTGGAAAGATCTGCAGGAACTGATGCAGAGTGAGATAAGTAGAACTAGGAGAGCACTGTACATAGTAACAACAATATTGGACAATGATTATCTGTGAAAATGTGGCTACTCTCAGCAATGCAATGATCTGGGATAATCCTAAAAGAAATATAAATGGGAATACTCTCCAGCTCCAGAGAAAGAACTGTTGGAGTTATCTTTCACTCTGGAGTATTCATGATTTTATGTTGGAGTTTTGGTTACGTATGAGTGCACTCTTACAACAAAGACCAAAATGGAAGTATGTTTTGCATGACAATTTTAAAAATGGAAAAATAAATAAGTGAAAGAATCTATTTTTAAAAGTCCTAAAAGCTAGACATGAGAAGACTCTGGAGTAGACAGCCCTCCTCCTTCTTGGGGGGGCGGGTAGTACTGGCCCAGAGAAGACAGATACTTAATCCCAATGATTAGGGGTATGAGGAAAAAGCTGCCATTTTAAAAGTCCATTCCTACACACCACAAATAGAGGAAGAATTATATCACTGAAATGTTTAAGGGAAAGAAGGAAAATGAAGCTGAAGCGTGAGGCAATGAATGGCCCGGGAGACTCCTGACAAGTGGAGGACTAGAGCTCACAGGAGGAGAAAGACAAGTTTAGGGAACATGAGGCCTGGGGAGATGTTGAATATAGGAAACTGTGCAGAAGAAGGAATTGCAGGCTCTTCTCTCATAGACATGGAACACCTGTGGATCATAGTAGAACAAGACTGTGAGTGCCCCAATGTTCAGCCTGAGGACACTGGGGGGCCAAGCTCCAACGAAGTAGGTTCAAGCCCTGTCCCCTGCAAGGGTGGCCGGGAAGACCGTGCTCTGACACACTGATATCTGTCTGACCTCGCACCTCTGCCTCACTATTTAACATCTTCATCCATAGGAGGTTGTTACATCTCTGATTAATGCTCACTAGAGACCTCTTTCTCCTGTTGGGGCTCACCAATGCTCCCCATCCCCCAGGGTATCATCTATTCCCATTCCCCAAGCCTCAGTTATTCTCATTAACTCATCAAGGAAGCAGAGCTCTGACTGCATTTGTACAGAGCTCCTTGGACCAAGATTGATGCCTTCTCTACAACCTAGAGAGATCACCCAGGCCACTGAAGATAAACAAAGGCAGTCTGGCTTATCCTGGCACTCAGGGCTTTCTGGCAGGCCATCCTGGTCTCCATATTCTGATCAGCTCCCTCCATTCATCCTAGAAAGTTAGGCGAGTGTTTCCTACCATGCCCAAGCCATGATAACATGTCTCAGATCCACTTTCAACATGGATGGACTCCAAGAGAAGGAATCTCATTTTCACACTTGTTTGAAAACATGGCAAAATGATGATTCCAATTTAACTTCTCCACTTGTGCTCTCACACCCATCCTCCACTGATTTCTTCTGGCCTTTGCTACACCCATTTTTCAGTTTCTTGTTCATCTTCAACCTGTCCCCCTCCACTGGCCCACCATCAGAACTTTTCAAACTGGAATGGGTATCCTCTATCCAACCTAGTCATTTTACAGATGAAGAAAAGATAAAGGTGCAGAAAGGTTAAGGAACTTTCTGGAGCTCATACTACTACAGCACCTGGCACAGCTTCTTGCCCTTCACAGGTACTCAAATAATCCAGTGAATCCCAAAGGCAGAGGCACCTTCAAAGTGATTTCCTCCACTATATCAGCTACTTTAGCCATGCCCTGTCCTTGGGGAGATGTTGTGGAGGATATTTCATTGCTGGATGCTCTACCCCTCCTGTAATAGTAAAGCTCCAGCAGGGAACAGTAAAAATATTGATTCACCTTCCCCTCCCATCAGCTGTTAATTCTCTCTCCACCACCCCAAAATAACCTTTACTAACTTTTGGGTCAGTGACTATTTCCATTTTTGTTCTTTTACTTCCAGAACTTGAGCCTTGCCTGATGTTTGTTTTTCGAACTGAGTTTTATAGATGAAGAAATGAGGCCCACAAAAGTTCAACTGACTTCTTTTCTAACGTCACAAAGTAGAGGAGAAGCAACAGAACTGAGATTTTAACTCATTTCCTCTGACTCTTAATCCAGCAATAGTTTCATTATGCATAACACTCCAGTTGATGAGTGAATTTGCAGGTGACTATGGGTACTATGGTACTAATGTTGCCAAGCTTTCAAGAAGTATGGCAAAAAGGATCAGTGTTTAAAGTTTGAGCAGACAAAATATTATAAATTTTACCAGGGTTGAAGGCCAAGTTAACTAATTCTGTTGGTTGGTTGCTTGATTTCCCCCCAATATATCTATCTTGATATCCCAGTCAAAATGAAAACATGAACATTTCTGTCTGTACCATTGTTAAATTATTTGCTTTCCTTTTCATTTTTGCTCTGAACACATACGTAGAGTTTTTCTTGGCATATTGGATGACATGTTGGTTTATACCTGATTTTTACCAAACTCCTTTTCAATTTTCACAATAGTTTTTATCAAATAGTGAGGTATTGCCCTAGTAGTTGAGCTCAGAAAGAAAGAGTTCAAATCCAGACTCAGACACTATTAACTATAGCACTGGACAAGTCACTTAACCTTCCTCAATCTGTGTAAAAAGAAGATAATAATAGCACCTACCTTCCAGTGCAATTGTGAGGATCAAATGAGATACGTGTAAAGTACTTAGCATAGTGGTTAGCACATAGCAGATGCTATATAAATTTTAACTATTGGCTACTCATCTAACACTAGATTGTAATCATTTGCTTCTTCCTGTTGTATAACTAATCATTTCATTCTCGTGATAGTGGACAAGCTGACCAAATGGCCAGAAGCATTCCTGGCTAAGAGAAACGATGCAGCTTTTGTAGCGAAGATGTTATTAAAGGAGATAGTTCCAAGGTTCTCTATACCATCAGTAATTTCATCTGACTCTGGTAGTCACTTTGCAAATTCTATTTTACAGCAAATCTACCAGGTGTTAGGGATCAAGAGAAACTTGTGTTCTATCTATCGACCGCAGTCGTCGGGAGCCGTGGAACAGACTAACCAATCTCTGAAATCAATGATTGGAAAGCTATGTACAGAGAGTCATCTTAAATGGCCAGATGTTTTACCTATCGCACTTTTCTATTTGAGAAGCCAACCAAATAGTCAAACTCATTTGTCACCATTTGAACTATTATATGGTCAACAGCCATGGATGGGAAAAGCTCCACGAGACACTAATTACCTATCACATTTAGGGATTGAGTGCAAAAATCTATGAGTATGTCACATTGTTAAAAGAGAGACTGGATGAATTACAAAAATCATCTCTAATACAACAAAGAGTTCCTCTTGACTTTAGTCTTCATGATTATCAACCTGGAGATAAAGTATATATTAGAAACTTCACAAGAAAATCAGTATTACAACCAAAATGGTTAGGTTCTCATGAAATAATCTTGGTAACACCATCTTCAGTAAAGATTAAGAACAAGGATTCGTGGTATCACTACACACACCTAAAGAAAGACCTCAGGGAAGCAAAGTCCTCATCAAGAAATCAGTCTGAAATGCAAGAAACAGAATCTCAGCTAAACAGGCAGTCTCACTCACAAGATACAGAATCTGATATAGAAATAGAATCTCAAAGTAAAAGATCATACTTAGAAAAGCCTCAAACAAGAAAACAACAAGAAACAGCTAAGTATCAAGAACTTGATACTCAAAGCACTGATTTAGATCAAGCAAAGTCCTCATTCATGTACGAAGATCAACAGTTAAGTCTATCAGAAAGTAGTAGTGAAGAAGAAACAGAATATTAGGCTAAATATTATATATTTACATCTAAGACAAGTGCAAACATAAAGTCTCATGAAGAAATTTTGTGGCAACACAAAATTCTGACATAACATCATACAGTCATTCATTGGTTCCTGATCCAGGGCGACAGACAAGATGGATTTCCAGCAAAGGAGAAGAGAGATGAAATCCCAAAGAGTTCAAGAGTTCCAGAGACATCAGGACATCAGGACCAGCGCAAGGACAAGAGGAGACATTGCACTGACAGACTGTACAAGGACCTGAACTGTGACAGCACTGTGACTTGGACATTATCACCCGGAGACTCACAAGAAGAGATCAGCGGATGAAGATTAGGTTTGAATAAGTGCAAGGTTTTCACATTCAGACACTAATCACAAGGGAAATGCACATATAGAATGCATGCAACAGAACATAAGCTGATTGTCAGAAGAATTCTGAAGAAGAAGGTGAGTATAAATCCAAACAGGATATGTTAGGTTATGAGTCCAACACATAGTTGCAATAGAGTCACTTCACATGTACATAATGTATATAGTTGAAGAAACTACAATGACCCAAATGAGCAAGAGAGTTAAGTTTCCTTGCAAGGTAGTCATTTCATGAGAACATCACATGAAAACCTTGTACATATGTAATATTGTTATCAACATATATTGCATAAGTCTACTAACCCGTAGGGAAAGAGTAGAGTAGGGATGTTCAAATTTTAGTTAGTATAGGGTCAGTGTAAAATAGTTGTGAATGTTCAAATAGAATTGATAGAATGTTAGGTAGACATTGTGTAGAGTAGGTTAGTTAGAAATGAAAACTAATTGACTAACACATTAACATAGTATAAGAATTACTGACAGACTAATCTTTCTAACTATAGATTAGGGAATAGAAATGTTAGGGTTTAATATGAGTTAGGAATGTTGTTTGAAGTTATTAGTAATATAGACAGAGTTATTGCAAAATTTTTTGTCTAAGGTTAGGAAACAACATAGATGATTGTTTAAATGTTATGATAAATGTTCATATGTTATGCTGATGTTCAACTGATGTGTTCATGAAACTATTGTATTCAAATCTCACACTTTCCCACAGAGAAACCTATCCTAAACCCTTGTCATTAGCTTTAGGCTAGTTAGTTAGTTAAGGCATTAGATAAGGTAGGATTTATTATTTTGGGAAGGGATAGTTAATGGGATAGGAATACATAGTTAAGATTAGAATAGTGTAGACATCATCCACGAACAAGAACAGCTGGAAATTTACAGGTTGAAATTTCCAAAAACAAAACGGCATTCATGTTATATTGAATCTCTGAGAGCTTGAAGTTCATTCAATGATTGACAGATAAGTCAGTTGGATAGAATGTTCCCAGGGAGGCATGCGAGAGTCAGGAAGGGCAGTTGAGAACCCTGAGCAGAAGTTCTGGGTCTTTTACCTGTCCTGAGGCTAGAGATCGGTGGATCCTGGTCTTGGAGTGAGAGAGTGCAAACATCTCTCTCTGCAAGCTCTTCCTGTACTTGATATACCGTTATCAACCTGTACTTGACCACCACCTCGGTGTTCACTGCCCCTAGATATTAGGAGTTTCATCATCTAGTTATCTAGGCTTCCCAGGGCCCAGGAGGAATCCGGGAAGTGGGCAGGAGATGAAGAAGAGGGTGGAAAGGGTGGATATATCTCAACTGTTCAGGCTTAAGATCTACAGAAGAAGAAGCTGAAGATTTCCCAGCAGTTTACCTACTCTGGTTTAGTCCTGGCCAGGCTGAACCAGAGGGAAGCTAATATTGTTTCTTCATTTGTCTGCAGTTAGGGTTTCAATAGTAACAATTAAAGTAGGGTATCCTATTACCCCCGTCCTTTACCCTTATCCTTCTTACCATATATATATAAAGTTTAAAGTACCTCCTAAATCATTTTCAAAGCTTGTTTTGGGAAGGGAGACAATGCAGTCAGAATATCAACGTTATCCTAGCTGAAGAGCCCAATTAATATAACAATTAACCCCAGGTGGGTCCTGAAGGGATAAACCTCTTTGACCTGAAGGATCTTGCCTGGGCAACTGTTTTAAAGGAGAAGTGTCATCTTGTCCTCTCTGTACATCATTTCTACTACCTCAAATAGATACAAGTGACCTCCTTTAATTATAACACCTATTTCTTACCCATTCAAAAGAGTAAGGATTAAGGAAAAACAAAAAGACTTGAACTAGAGTAGTGGTTGTGTATGAGTAGAGAGAGGAAGACAAAGACAAAAAACATTTTGGAAATAAAATTAAAAGGCCATGGGAACAGATTGAATATAGAAGATATGGAAGAGGAAAGAGTCAAAGTTGACTACAAGGAACCATACAGAAAATGGTAATTTTAAATCATATTCATAATAAACTTCAAACAGAAATCAACTTAAATGTAAAAAGTCATACATCCTAAAAAAATTATGGAGGAATTTTTCACAAGAGAAAACAGATAATTTCCATCATGAAAAATGTAGACTTTGTGAACAAACAAGGGAATTAATAATGATTAAGGGAATCCTATCAATATCTAATATAAATATGGTATCCAAGACACATAAAGAAGTTACATAAATATTTAAGACATTATATAATATTTACTATTATGTAAATTAATGGTATATATGTTAACATTATCATATAAATGGTTAAGAGTAAGCACCTTTCCAAAACTTACTAACAGTAAAAAATTAACAGTTTTCAAAAGAAAACTACTAACTAGAAAACACTACTACAACCAGAGGAAAACCAATCCAAATCAGTAAAAAAAAAAAAAAGGTTTGTAAATTAAAATAATTCTAAGATTTCAGCTCATACCCAAATAGGCAAAGATAAAAAGAATCAATTTTGGAAGGACTTTGAGACTACAGGCATACTATCATAATATTGACAGAACTATATATCAATTTAATCATTCTTACAATCAATTTTAAATTATGCAAAAAAGTCATAACCTTGGACCCAACAATCTCACTACTAAAATGCTCCAAGGAGACAAAGTAAAGGTCGCCATATATACCAAGAAATTCATAGCAGCAATTTTCATAGTAATGAAAAAGTAATGCCTATCTACTGAGGAACAACTGTGGAAATTGTGATATGTCAACAAAATTGATATCAATAAACTATCAGAAAATTTAAATATGGAATATGAAGTTACAGAGAAGGATAAGAAGTGCTGTATGAACTGATAAAATGTAGGAGAACCAAGGACATCCAGGTAAGATGAGAACCTAAAAAATCATAGAAAAGCTCAGTTCTTCCATATAAGTCCCAGCAAATATCTGAAAAGGATCCTAAAAAGATCAATGATAAAGAAAACTGAAGAGTAAAAGTAAGCCCCTCAATCTAGTGCAGATCTTCCAAAAAGAGATCCAAAAACCAGCAGGGGCCCTCAAAGGGTGATTTCAGGGAAGCCAGGGTGAGCCCCAGTAAACAGGCTAGAAGCTGGCAGTGGGAGAGGAAAATGCTGGGCCAGGGAACCCAGTGCAGCTCTCACAAAGGGCCTGGACTCCAGCCATATCTCTCAATGAGGGCAAGCACATCCAGGCCAATGCAGGTTCTAGCAATCAGAACCCAAAAGCTTAATCTCAGTCCTAACCTATCCCAATAAAAGCAAGGGACATAACCAGCAGCCATAAGTAGATCCCAGCACAGGGAGAACAGGACTAGTCATATAAGCCTCTGAGCATGTCGCCATCCCAGCAAGGGACAGAACCGACTCCTGGTGCCTAGGAAACAGAGGCCACCAAGAGCTGAGCCAGAAGTTCCATGTCACAGCATTGAGGAAATACTATGCCTTAAGAGAATAAAAAAAAATCCAGATGAGAACAGTCCCATAACAACTATAATCAGGGACTCAGAGGAAAAAATGGGGTGGTCCCGGACCAAAAGAATGGCTAGAAGAAATAAGCCAGAGATTAAAAAGGGAAATTAGAACTACAGGTTGGAATGAGAAAAAACAGTAAGAAAATTTATCTAAATGAACAAAAGAGATTAAGAATTTTAGGGAAATAAGGGGGGGAAAGTGGGAAAGACGGGGGTCTTGCAGGCCCACTTGATCTGAACACCCCTGACAACCACTCTTGACTTCTTAGCCAGACCCGAGAAAGTTCTCCAGGCTCGGGGCATCCACTTCCACGGGCATCATCTCTTCTATACTTTGTTTTTAATCGTGCCTACCATCTCAGAATCAGTACTGTTTATTGGTTCCAAGGCAGAAGGGCAGCAAGGGCTGGAGGATGGGGGTTAAGTGACTTGCTTAGGGTCATACAGCAAGGCAGTGTCTGAGGCCAGATTTGGATGTAGGATGTTCCATCTCTAGGCCTGGCTCTCTATCCACTGAGCCACCTTGCTGCCCCTTCTTCTATACCACTGATGGCGACCCTAGGGCACACATGCCAGGGCACAGAGCCCTCTCTGTGGCCATACCTACCATCACTTGCCAGAGCTCCTTACTAGAAAGCCAGAGGGACTCTGGGTGAGCTGTTCCCCTCCCTCTCTCCATGTGCCTGAGAACATGCCTCACTCTCCCTGCCCCTCTGCCCAGCAAACAATGCCAGTGCTTCCTCCCTCCCCTGGGGAGAAGGGGGGTTGCCATCACTGTTCTATACTGTCCTAAATCTAGCCTTTGATAACATGAAAGTGAACTCGCCCTATCCAAAACTACCAATGATTTCTCAATTGCCAATCCTCATTCTTCTTAGCCCGTGCAGTATTTAGCCGTGCTGGTCACACCTCAGAGACCGCCTCCACTCTGCCCTCTTGGTTCTGCTGTATCTTCCAAGCTCTTCACCTCAGGTGGGTGGGCGTTCCCCGCCACCCCCAGGCTCTGGGCTGGTCCTCTTCTCTTCTCTCTCCCTCCTATCCTTCAGCTAAGTGGCTACCATGATCATCTCTCTGATGACTATCACGGTTAACATTCCTTTCCGGATTCTCCTCAGACCTTCACACCTCAAGTACCCTCTGACTGTTCAGTCCCTTCTTCCAAGAGGTCAGTCCTTTTCAGAGTCTCCATTATTAGGAAAGTCCCCAGGGCAGACCCACTTCATTGCTCTCTCTCCTTCCCTCCTGACTCTCCACAGTTTCTCTCCAGACACCCCACATCTCTCTCAAAAGAGAAGTTCCTTGAAGAAAAGGATGCTTTCTGTTTGCATTTGTATTCCCAGAACTTAGTGAAGTGACTGGTGCAAGATCATCTCTTAAAGGCTTCTATTTTCATGACTATCAACTAGATTTGCTCATCTCTCTCCTTAGCTGCAGGCCCCTCTCACCAAATGTCAACTGGATGTGCTGGGAACGTCTTAAACTCAACGTGGCCCCAAAGCTAGGCCCGGGCTGCGACAAACACTGCCTGGCCCTTCCCTCCCAGTGAAGCCACATCCAGGACTTGTCATCTCAAGGACTCTTAGCTTTAGCCAGGCAAAATAGAGAGATAAAATATAGGTCCTGGGTTCAAATCTGGCCTCAGACACTTCCCAGCTGTGTGACCCTGGGCAAGTCACTTAACCTCCATTGCTTAGCCCTTAATGTTCTTCCGCCTTGGAACCAATTCACAGCAGTGATTCTAACACTGAAGGTAAGGGTATAAAAAAAAATTTTTTTTGGCAGATCCTTTCCATTGTTCATGTATTTGTTATCCTCTTTCTAGTTTCATCCCTTAATGCCCTCCAGATGACTTTGCCTAGTTGGGTCTCTGGCAAAACTTATTTAAATTGGTTTTACTCTCCACTCTTTCTCACTATCTTATCAGCCAATATTGCTCGTAAAATTTCATCATTCTTCTCATAAGATTTAACAAATAAGTCTGCTTTTTACTTCCTAAACTAATGCTGCCCTTGGCCCCCATGTCACACTGCCTGGCACGTCAGTCAAGTGTTTGCTTACTAAGGTGCCTTTAAGGCTTTTTTAGTCTTCCTGTTAAGTCTTATCAAGATGGAAAGACTGCTTTTGCTCAGCAGCAGAATACTGTTAGAGAACCTGTCTAAATTTACAGAAGCTTATCACCAAATTGGCTGCTGAGTTACTAACTTTCAGCCATGGCAACCTCTGAGTAGAAGACTATCTATTAAGCAATAGAGAAGTTTCAATTTGCTTCAGTTATTCCCCCTTAATGAAATCACAGATCCTATAAGGATTACAATATAAGCCTGATATATGTCAATTTTTGGCAGACAAGAAACCTAACTTTGAAATACTTTGTTTTAGAGGCATTAAATGTACTGTCAACTTTAAGCTGCAGAAACTGAGTACCACATATTTACTTAGAGGGTGTGCAATAATTTTAATAGTATAAGTAAATTATGTATATTTCCCTTTTTCAAAGATCTTATACTTATTGACTCCCCCATGCATGTACCAGTTGTCCTATTACAACTTTTTTATCTCTTATCTCCACCCCTTAAAACAATAAGAATTTGTCCTTCTTGTAAAGAAATTCCCTTTTCTAAAAGAAAGTGTGTAAACTAATAAATTTTAAAGTAGTTGAATTTTTAATGGTCTGAGTTTTGAAAAAGGTTCTCTCATACCTCCATCTAAAATGTTAGCTCATGTCAAAACTACCAAACAACCCTGTCGCCTTTGATGTCTCTGATTAAACAATCTTTGTCTCTGGTTACTAATGGAATGAGTAAATGGGCTGTAATATAATGTAGCATGACTCTGTTATATACTGGTAAACATTTCATGGAGATCAGAGCATTAAAGTTGAAGTTCATAATGAATGAATGATTTTATAGGCAAATAAATATGAGCTTAAATGCCAAATAAACTTAAGATTTTAACAATCCAAACTTTAGCCTATTTGGTAAGTCCTACTCAACAGGCCTGTGGGCATCCTAATTTGAACAGAAGTTCTCAAGCCACCATTAAATGTGACATTCAATTTTGGTTTCAAATAAAATTCACCCCCACCAATTTTTTTTCCAGTTTAGGGAATTAGGATCTGAAAGGTAGTAATAATTTCTATTTTAATTGCTTCATGAACACTGGTCTGTTGTAGCCAGTGAATTTAATTAATAACAAAATTGTTTTTTTCTCACACTCCCCAAAACTGATACCTTTCTGTTTTTTATATAGATGCCTAAATAATGGCATCATTATTCTAATCACATAAAATAAATGTTAAAGCTTAGTTATCTGGTTAACATAATACTTATATCAACAAATTTTTTTCCACAAATATTTTGTCACAGTTTCACCTTTTATCAGTTACGATGTTGTTTCAATACTATATACAAAAAGAAATTTTAGGGGGGAGAGTTTCTGGTGTCTATTACAGGACATGTAGCATAAGTGGTTCAGAAACATAGATATACAAATGAGATAATTGATTTTTTTATAAATTCATTCTTTTTATAAACAAAGTATTGATAAAATATTTCTATTAAGTAATAGCTAAATCTGATTGCTATTCCTTGACATACACTTGACTGTTTTTCAAAAGAGTACAAAAAGAATTTTGAAAATGCTTTAACAACAATCACAAATATAATTCAAGTTTTTAAAAGAAGTTTTAAGTATCTGACACTGTTCCCTAAAGGGTACTATTTCATTAATAATGGTGGCCAAAAAAAGCCTGATTTGATAAGAATAAGGTGTTCTATTCTTCTTATTTAAAAGCCTACTTTTAAAACATTTTTAAAGATTGTTAAGTAAATAAATTAAACACTCTTATTTGCAAATGTTTCAGAAAGTATTCTAAGTTCTAGCCCTTTAAAGTTCTATTTACAAACTGCTTCTTAATACAGTAGAATGGGAATACTAATAGAAACCTCAGCAAAGCAGCAATGCCAGATTCTCATCCTTTTTAATCCCGGGAAGAAAAAAAACTGGATTGCAATTATTGCTTTGTTTTTATTTTTTACATTGTCTTACAGCAAATTCCTGAATAAGGTCTTTCTTGAAGGTGAGGGGAAGACTGAATTAACACATAACAATAGCTGGTGAAATATTAGTCTATTTTCTGTAATAAACACCATGATCAAAACATTATGTAAGTTAAATTTCCTTGAAAGGTTCCCAGCAGGAGTTTTCCTTTTTGTATGTGATTTCCTCTCACCCACCAAAACCATACCAAGTATGTGCATGTGCAACTAACACTAAGCAGCACTTCCTTAATCACTCATTTCCAACAATTTATGGATGATCAGTGGCAAAAACGAGCAAAAATAATGAAAGAATGCAATGAAAGCTCAATGAGACAAACAGGCTTGGACTTCCTACTCATTTCTGTGTCTCTTTAAGATGGAGGCCTGATACAAATTAACCACTGGAAAAAAAAAAGTCATCTGGTCATAAAATACAGTACAGGGTCACTTTTATGTAAGTTTGCCAAAAGGGACATAAACCAGGACAATTTCAAACTGTGACACAGGATAGAAACATATTAAAACAATCTTTGTTCCTCCTCTATTGTGCTGTCATGTTGCTCAGCTTTATAGACATTCTAAGCACCAGCACAGGCCTCTTCGCTTCCACCTGGTTCACCTAATTAATTAAGCAAGGAAGTTACCTCAAATTTTTGTACTATTTGCTTTTATTATCAAGCACTTCTTTTGAAGTTATTGGAGTTAACCTCTTAATCCTAAAGACTCTGTGTAGTGCTCTGAACATTTTGGGATGTCTGGATAATTTGGATAATTGGTCAGGATGTTGCTGTTGCTTATGTTAAATTTTATGCTATTGCTTCAAATACAAAGATAAGCATAAGGGTGGAGATACTACCTAAATATTCCTGGAAAATTTTTTGATTTCTCAATCTATTCTTAGACTTATATTGCCATTAAGTGGCTAAAAAATGTAACATTCACTAAATTTTAATCTTTTCTAGATAATTTAAACCCAAAATAAGGGCTAAAATGATGCTTAAAACAAACACAAGACCAAACAATCACATTTCTATTTTCCATTGTAAAAAATTCTAGTCTGTATTCACACCCTCAATTTCAGAGCTCATATTCCAATATGAATACATGTAGTATCAAAGGGAGAGAGAATTAAACAGCTAATCTCTGGACTTCAGTTCTGTTGGAAAATACTTGCCTAACCTTCAGGTTCAAGGATTTTGTAGGACTATAATCAATACAAAAAACTATAGAGAAAGTATTAGAACTAAAACCACAAACAAAGGAAATAGAACCTTTTCCCCAAGGTTAATAAATTAAGATAGACACAAGATTTAAATTAGAGCTCAGATACAGAATTAAAATAATACAAATAAATCTAGAGAATACATAAAATACAGCGATCTTTACATTTCCCAATCCAAAAAATGAATTCTGCTTATTTACTAAAAACCTATAACCTTTTATCCCAATACTCTTTATACTTTCTTAATTCTTAGGATTATATGGGAATGTGAAAGAGATGGTTGTAATAAAATGGAAACATACACTGTAGTCAGAAGAGAGAAGAAAGGCCATTTAATTTAGCCTTTTAAAAAAGACATAGTTAACCCCCCAGGCCTAAAATGTCCTGTTTGAATTAACATAGTCATTTAATTAAAAACTAAACAGAGAATTGTGCTTAGTTTGATTTTCAATCCAAGCACTGCATCCGCCCATGGTGAGTAGCCAATTTCCGCATCAGCGCAATATGCAAGGAGCTGTTTTTAAAACGGTTGCCCAGGGGAATCAATAGGAGTATGGTGGGGCCATATGCCATTTAGGGAATACACCAGAAACTGAAGAATAGTAAAATAGTACTAGGAGGGTGGTCAAAAGGAGGGGAAAAAAAGGAAATCTGACTTAGCCCTATTATAGGTTTGGCATTAGTCAAATGATTCTGCCTAACCCACCAATTTATAGTTTCCTAACAACACAACTAACCATGGCCTTTCAATGCCATTGGAAACTGAACATTTTCGAAATCTGTCCAAGCTAATCACAGCATTAAACTTAAAAAAGCAACCAAGGATAACCAAATGGGAAGAAATGTATTAGAAGTGACCATTCATCAACTGAATCCTGGTTTTAATTCAACCTATAAACAAAAAAGAATAGCATCTCCAAGTAAAGCACAATTTAGAACTTGTACAAATTAAGTCTCTCTGACCTCTCATCCTTGAGAATGATGCTGATGAATGCCTTGGAAGTAATGAACTATGTTATAGAAATATTCAAGACACAGAATTGTCTTTGTCCATATATTTCATCTATGTAGGTTTAAACAAAATATTCTAGTGATTCTTTAACTGTCACTGGGCCACTTTAAATGTGAGTAATGTGAATATTTTAAAATACACTATACCTTCTTTTAAATACTTCCTAAGTCATACCTCATACTCGTTCAAAGAACTATATACCCAATTAAGCTTCAATGTCAATCTATCTGTTCATGTTAAACTATAAGCTGCTATAAGACATCCAGGAATTTTGTAATATCACCCATATAATCTCCTTTGTAGATAGATAGATAGATAGATAGATAGATAGATAGATAGATATAACATGATCATCAAGCCTGTATATACTAATCTACAGATTTAAAATATATTATCTTTGAAATAGTTGTAACTAAATTCATTACATAAACTTTCATATATGAAGACAATTAGTGTTAGAGAGTAGACTGATTAATAGCTCAAGTTATATGAAACAGAATTCAAGCTTAGTTCATAACTTTACATACCTATTTGATGGAATAACATACTAGTGTCATTCTTAACAATTATTTCTAATTATACTTTACTTATTTTGTTCATATGTGTGCATATATATGTAAAAGCTGTCCAGAGGTCAAAATAGCACTAAAATAATTATCTTAATTTTTTAAAAGAATGCTTCTTTTACTCCTTTATACTTCTTCCATGCAATGATTTTTTTCTCCTTAAATACGTTTGTCAAAGTATCCACCAAAATATAAGGTAGCCCTTCAAATATCCAATTATCAAATGTAATGAAATCTAAAGAAAAAACCATTGTAAAAGTAACAAAAAGATAACTTATCTTTTATTGAATGCCACTTAATTAAAATTATTATAGTTCATGCAGCTATTAATATTTATAGTATTGAGAATATAACATAATCAAAAAAAGAAACTTCACTTGACTTTTCTACATACTTCCAGCAAACCTACCTAGTCTTATAAAAATGAAAATAAATATATACTTTTTAATCTACACTAGAAATGATACAAAACAAAACTTTTGCTGGAATGGAAGTTAATCTTAAGTTTCTATAGTACCGAGTATGCTATTTGATCACAAAACTAAATTTATATAAAAGCTAAATAATATATCAATCTTTAAATCACTATCTAGCAACACTACCAGTCTTAGAAATACCTAATCATAGCATTATACTCAATGAAGCAAAGATAACTAAATGGGAATAAAATGGGTTATGCACGTCCTGGAATTTGGCTTTAATTCAACATACAATAATAAGCAAAAAATATAGTGCTCCAAATGGAACACTATTTAGAGTTTGCAAAATTGAAATCTCTCTGGCCTCTCACCTAGAGAAAAATGCCTTCAAAGTACTCAAATTTATTCTAAGAAAGATTCAAATATATTTGTCCCTATAGTTCACCTATCCAGATTCAAGCATATAATGCTTGTAAATAATTTATAATGTTTAGTAGGTACAAATGAATAGATTATTAGGTAACACAAAATGCAAAAACTTTTATATGGCCTGTGAAACTTTCCGACTACAAAGTAGCCTTATTCTGTGCAAGTCTACATCATATTGTTAAAAGCTGCGATGTTCATACATGCTATGAATCCTTGGGCCAAAAAGAGACTCTTCTGTGTCTATTCTATGTACCCTGAGCATGGTAGAATGTCCTTAACAAATGTCAGTGCCTTATAACAAGGTGGGATGTTGTGTTACAGTGAAAAGAACGACAGGAAGTAGAAGATACTGGCTCTAATTGAAATCTACTCCTTTATTAACCGTATGATCTGCTTTGAGACTCCATATTTTCCAACAATTAACAAGAATTTAAGCTCTTCCTTTGTGCTAGGCCTTGTGACAGGTGCTGGGGATATAAACACAATAAATTAAACAATTTCTACTTGTAAGGGGTTTATATTCTAACAAGAGAGACAAAGATAAACCTAAGACCAAATGGGATCACTGAAATGCAAGAGCCCTAAAATGTCACGTGTTAGTATAATAATTTTGATTGTACTCTGGATAAAAAGTACACTGAATAAAAGTACAATGGATAAAAAAATTAAATTAAAATAAAAAGGGGGTGCGGGGAGGTGTGAGGGGGCACTGGGTAGCTCAGTGGATTGAAAGCCAGACGCAGGGACGAGAGATCCTGGGTTCAACTCTGACCTCAGCCACTTCCTAGCTCTGTGACCCTGGGCTAACCACTCTTCTGCCTTGGGACCAATACATAGTAGTGATTCCAAGATGGAAAATAAGGGTTTTTTAAAAAGAAAAAAAAAAAGAAAGAAAGAAAGTACACTGGAATTGGAAGTTAGAAAACCTGCATGTGAATCTAAGCACTGCACTTAATCTAATCTATCTAATCTAAGTTTTACCACTCTGCCACTAGCTCCAGACTCCTCTTCTGCAAAAATGAAGATAAGACTTAAATAATCTACCTCACATTATTCTTGCAAAAATGAGATGGAATACATGAAAACAAATTGTAAACTTAATGTACTACATAAATATGCTACTATTATCATTGACATAATAATAAGTAACACTTAGTTTTAAGGTTTACAAAAAGCTCCAAATGTTTTGTCTCATTTGATCCTCACAACAATTCTTAGTTGGATGCTATCCTCCACATTTTGTAATTAAGTGAATTTAGTAACCACAAGTTATATACAACGAATGGTTAATTGAATTCTTGGAGTTTTGTCTGTATTATGTGATTAACTATGCAGGTATCATGATATGAATAACTAGCCTCTCATTACTTATAATTCTCAAAGATGTCAATTAAGCCTACACCACTTTTAGCCATTTCCAGATTTTATTTTATCAGGAGAGTTCAGAAAACTGGGAAAAGATCAGGGTGAGTAAAAGAACTAAATCTGAATAATCATAAGGAATACTCTGGAAACAAAACTTACCAATTTGAAAACTGCACTGACCAACCATGATTCCAGACAACTAAGGATGAAGCATACTATCCATCTCCTGACAAAAGAGGTGACAGATTCAAGATTCAGGATGAGATTCCCATTTTTGGAAATGGACAAGGTGAAAATTTGCTTTGACTATGAATATTTGTTATAGGATCCTAGGGGGTAGGATTTAATTTGGATGGAGGAAGGGAAAGAAAATAAATGTTTGTTGATTGAAACATTAAAAAAAAAACACAACAAACTCCATCTATTAGTGTTTGCTAGGTTTCCATATTAATTCCCCAAAGATTCTTTATTATATACACCATAAAAATGCATTGATTATCTCAGGTTAGTAATGCCCGTGAACACAGGAAAGAGAAGAGTTTCTAGATTCTCAAAAGCAGAGACAACTATGATAGCTGTATCTCATTGAGTCACAATATGTTGGAGTTCAAAGAGACAAATTATGTGACTTGTCTACAATCACAAAGGAATTTGTGAACTGATCCAACCCATTCTGGATGGCAATTTGGAACTATGCCCAAAGAGCTCTAGCCCTTTGATCCAGCCATAGCATTGCTGGGTTTGTACCCCAAAGAGATCATAGATAAACAGACGTGTACAAAAATATTTATAGCCACGCTTTTTGTGGTGGCAAAAAACTGGAAAACGAGGGTATGTCCTTCTATTGGGGAATGGCTGAACAAATTGTGGTATATGCTGGTGATGGAATACTATTGAGCTCAAAGGAATAAAGAACTGGAGGAATTCCATGTGAACTGGAAAGACCTCCAGGAATTGATGCAGAGTGAAAGGAGCAGAGCCAGAAGAACATTATACACAGAGTCCAATGCATTGTGGTAAAATAGAATGTAATGGACTTCTGTACTAGCAGCAATGCAATGACCCAGGACAATTCTGAGGGATTTATGGAAAAGAATGCTATCCACATTCAAAGGAAGAACTGCAGGAGTGGAAACACAGAAGAAAAACAACTGCTTGAACACATGGGTTGAGGCGGACATGATTGGGGATGTAGACTGGAAACTACCACATCAATGCAACTATTAACAATTTGGAAGTAGGTCTTGATCAATGACACATGCTAAAACCAGTGGAAATGTGCATCAGCTATGGGGTGGTTGTGGTGGTGAAGGTGGGGTGAAGGGGAAAGTAAGAACATGAATCATGTAACCATGGATAACTTTTCTAAAAAATAAAAATTATTAAAAAAACAAAGGAATTACGTAACAGAGCAAGAAATGAATCCAGGCCATTTTCACTACTAAATACAACAAAAATAATTGTGCCAATATACTTAAATGCTTTATCAATTCATCTAAAATAAAATCAGAGGCTCACAACTACCTACCTTTTTAATATACTTAATACCACTCAATGATTTTATAGGTTGTAAATACAAGCTATTTTCCTTATAATATTTGGCATGAAAAGAAATTTAAATTTCTGAATACATGTGAATTCTTAATAAATAATTTTTAAGAGAGGATTGGGGGGGTTGGTTTTCCCATTCACTCATTTCTAATTATCCCATTTAGACTGAAACATCAATAAAAGCCTCCAAATTTTTAAGAATTCTTTTATCATTCCTTACTTGATTTTATATGTCAACTCTCAAGTCAGATTGACTTTTTAAAATGCATTAATGTATGTATTTTAACTTAATATGGACAAATTCTTCAATCTTCAAAACAAAAATTTAATTTATAATAGGCATTTTAAAATAATTACAGAAACTTCAAGCTGAAAATTAAGATAGTTTAGCAGATCTTATTTCACATGAACAAAAAAATTTATAAATTTGCAGATACATTAAAACAATAATAATAGAAAATCCTAAGAGAGACATTTTTCTCTATAAACATAAAACTGAAGGTATTAAAAAACATATTTCTACTATAACTTAAGGTTTATTTTCTTAACTAAAATATTCTAGAAACATAAGTAATATTTACCTTCTTTAGCCCAGCAAATCCCTCTGATTCCAGAAAGAAAAAGGCAAAAGGCATCAACACAAACAAACAAAGGTTGGAAAAGAGAGAAGCAAGATTCCACAAACCTAAAAAAGAATAGAGGGGGGAGGGGGAAAATTATTTTAAACGTTTATTGCAGAAATGTTAAAAGAACAAACAATAACTTCAAATGTCCAATTAAGCAATAAAGTATCCATATAGTGACAAAATTCCATAAAATATGTTAAGCTCGCTAATTGGGGAGTGGCTAAACAAATTGTAGCACATGAATGTAATGAAATATTAATGTGATGTAAGAAATAATGAATGTAATGAATAAAGAGAAGTATGGAAAGATCTACATGAACTGATGCAAAGTGAAGTAAGCAGAATCAAGAAAACAATAATGTAAATAGACAACCACACCCCAAAATCATAAATGAATGTAGCAAAATTATAAGTCACACAGAAATTGAAAGGAAAGATATAGGAAGACACTCCCAACCTATTCCTTTGCAGAGGTAGGAGGTCCACAGGTGTTGCACATTGCACATTTGTCAATGTACTGATCAATGCTGCTGCTTTTTTCCTCTTCTTTTTCTTCATTTTTTTGTCCTTAAAAAATATCATTTGTTATATGGGATGGCTCTCTGGAAGGGGCAAGGAAGGGGTACTGAGGAAAACTATGATAATGATAAACAAAAGACATCAATAAAAAGATATTTTTTAAAATGCATTCCCTTTTTGTCTTCTTAAATATAATTTACATTTTTATTAATAATAATACTAATAATACAGGGTTGGAAATATCTATTATTATTCTGTGCTGTCCTCAGGGTCCATTAAAGTGCTTAGGGCTCCCTCACTAAATAACTTTTTTGAGCTGAATCCACATTTTTTATAACTTTTCTGTTCCTTTCTTCACTATCAAGCTATTATATCTACCTTTAGTCACCTTTCTTTTCTTCACAGAATTTCTGTGAGAATTCAATGAGTTTTTTGCAAAGCTCTTAGAACATGCCTAACACATAACACATACTTGATAAATGCTTATTCTTTTTTCTCCTTTCCACTTTAACACCTTTCTGTTTCTAATATACAAATCGATCTATAGACCAGTGATGGGCAAACTACAGCCCTCGGGCCAGATGTGGCCCCCTGGAATGTTCTATCTGGCAGCAGGACATTATTCCTAATCTGACAAATACAAGGAGTAGGATACAATACAATGAAACTTCGAAAGAGTTGCCTTAGAAACAGACTGACAGATGAGCATTTCCTTTCCTTTGGCCCCCTTTTTAAAAAGTTTGCCCATCACTGCCTAGCAGAACAGAGAAATCATAGTAATACCAATCCATGGAGCTGGAAGAGGCCTTAAAAATCATTAAAACCACTTGTCTTCATTTTATAGATAAAGAAGCTAAGACCCAGAATGTGTAAAGGACTTGCCAAAGCTCAGTACAGTGAGAAGGCACTTAAGAACTGAGACTGAAACCAAGGCCTTTGGACTCCAGAGTCAAGCACTCTTTGCACATCATTAAATATATATACTACATATAAATATATAAAAATTCTTTTGAAAGAGGTTTAATTCATAAAATGGAAAAAGAAAGCAGGTGGGAGATTCATTCAGAAATAAATATATGAAAACAAAGGGGATTTGCTTTAAGATTTTTTTTTAAAAATTCAATCTTTTAAATACACTTTAATTTAAGTGGTCTTTTAATAAATAATCTCCATAACTAGTTTGAAAATCATCACCATCCCAGTGGGTATACTCCACAAATTCTCATCCTGTGTGTAACCCTGCCTTCTTAAAAAAAGAAACAAAATCCAATGTTCTTTGTCAGCTTTCCATAGCATATATTAACTTCTAGCTCCACCTGCTGGATACACATAAAATATTTCATATTTTAAAACATAAGTACCAAGAAGCAATTTCCATTGTTTATATTACAAAGAAAATTAAAAAACAAAATAGTAAAATAAATCTTCCAGGTCTATGCCATGTTCAGAGACAAATAATACTAAAACAATCAACAAGTATTCAGTCTATATGGTGCAACAACAACAAAAAAAAGCAATGACTTTGAATTTAGGAGACTGGAGGTTAAAAACATTAAGACACTAACTTTTCATGTTTCATTATTTTTCAAAGAATTTCTAATACTCTATGTTTTCTTGAAGTTTAAATCATTTGAAAAATACAGAAAAAATGTAATTAAATGTTTTCATTATTTTTCTCCGTTTCATATTATGTTTCTCCTGCTCTATGCTATTATTCAACGTGCTAACTCCTAGATACTTACCCAGTCTCAATCCCAAACCACAATATAAATGAGGATTTTGGTATAGTACATTAATTAACTCATTTAAACCTATAATGGCCTCTTTTCCTCTTTAGTTATAGTGATTTGAGCTTAATAAGTGTTATTGATGTTTCCTTTTTATACCACCAAACCTTTCCCCAGTATTCCCTGCTTTTCCCCTCCCAAAGAGTCAATCCACAAAACAAACTTTTTTAAAGACAGAAAAAGAAAAAGAAAAAAGTTTAACTTAGTCAATCAATGTATTACAAAAGTCTGATAATATAATCAATATACTACATTTGTGGATTTTCCACCTCTGCAAAGGGATATATTATCTTCTCATTATATTTTCTTTGGAATGTTTGTTCTTTGTAATTTGGCAACATTCACTTTCAATTGTTCCTTCCACTTACATTGCTTTAATCATATACTCATGCTGTTTTCTTGGCTCCAATGACTTATTTTGCATCAGTTCATGTAGATTTTTCCATGCTTCTCTGTATTCATCATATTCACCATTTCTTAAAGCACAGTAATATTCCACCATATTCATGATCCACAATTTTTTTGGCACTTCCTAAATCAATGTTATCACATAAAGTGCTACTATAAATGTTGGTGTGTTTTCTTCTTGTCAATGACCTCAAATGATGTTGATATATTAAATATATGGTAAATGGGGGGAAGTTAGGTTCCCATGACCACAAAAAATTGTAATCTTTCTCTAGAGACTGTCAAAAATACACTTTTCTTCCTATAGTTCTTTATAACAAAAACATAAATTCTGATAATATGCACTTTTCCTAACACCGTGACCAAGAAATAACCCATAAAATGCAGTACACAAAATAAAACAGAACATGCAAAACATTTTTCTCACTAGTAATTCCCTAGAATTATCTAGAATTCGTGTTAACATCACAATTTTTAAAAAAAACATTGATTTTTAGACAATATTCATTTTATAATATGAAATATATAATACTATTAATATTACATGGCAAATAAAATTCTTAAAACAAAAACATTTTTAATCTGAATCTTACCTTCCCCTGTATCACATGTCAGTATATAGATATTATACTGTATACTCTATTGCTACAAACTTTTCTACCTTGACCACCCTCTGAAAACCAAGGGAGAAGTTGCTAGAACTTTAGTCACTGCTGACAGAAGATGCCAAGACTGATGAGGTCTCTTCATACCCTGAGAGCCCAAAGGATTGGTACTACCCTTTGGGGACATAATTATAACATAAAACTTGAGTTTATGACTTTATATAATTATGTCATATAATTATATATATAATTTTAACATAAAACTTGAGTTTATGAGTTTATAACTCTTTACTCTAGAACAAGGGAATGAGTAAGACTAGTGAAATGCCTAATGGGATACCAGCCACTCCAAACTTGCTTGCATCACACCTCCCCATTTTTTTACAGGAGTACATAGCCACAAGATTGGTTGCCAACAGAAAGTGAAAATGAAATATTACTAACAAAATCACACAAATGCTTCAAGTCACAGAAGTTAAACATAGGAGTGTTGAAAATTGGGATCAATCTGTTCCTTTACGAGACCACCCTAATTCTTAGATTTAGACTAACGCTTACCCTCATAGGAATATTGGAATTGAGTACAAATTCTTTTCTTACCATACACTTCTTGTTTCAAAAAATAACAAAATTTCAGAAAAAGATTATGTCATAATCCAACTAAACTAACAAGAACCCACCACACACATATCTGACAAGGTATGCCCAGTCTTTACTGGAAAGCTTTAGAGAGGGAAAACCCACTCCCAAAAAGAAGGTGGGATCACTCTACCTGTTAAGAAGTTCTTCCTTATCCTGTGCCTAAATCTGCCTCTTTCCAGATTCTCCCCAGTACTTCTACTTCTGTGCTCTGGGAACAAATAGAATAAATTCTTCTTCCTCCAGGCCAGCTCCCAAATTTAGAGTTAACGACGAGACACTCACCTCCCTATTCCTGGAAGCATACCTCTTAATGCAGCCTAAGAGCACAATAACTTTTGTAGATGCCACCCCATTCTATTGACTCACACTGAGCTTGCAGTCCACTAAACCTCATATCTTTTTCAGAACTGCTGTCTAATTGTACTTCTCCAATCTTATAAACATGAGGATGGGTTTTCTTGTGCCTAAATGAGCACATTTATTCCCCCTGAATTTCAGCTTATTAGATAGATTTAGCTCAATGTTTTAGCATGGCAAGATTTTTTGAATAATGATTCTGGTATCCAGTATCTTAGCTACCCATCCAAGCTTTGTGTCTGCTAAATATTGATAACCTCAGCATCTACTCCTTTATCCAATTCATTAATAAAAATGTTGGTACTCAAATTTTGTTGTTTTTCATTCAATATCATCATGTCTGATCTTTAAAATGCTATTTGGGGTTTTCTTGGCAAAGACACTGGAATGGTTTGCCAATTCCTTCTCCAGATCATTTTATAGATGAGGAAACTGAGGCTGTATGCCTGGAAACTTACAGCTAGCAAATGTCTGAGGCCAGATTTAAATCAGAGAAGATAAGTCTCCCTGACTCCACAAAGAGCACTATCCACTGCGCCACCTCGCTTTCCCTTATATTAGTTGCTAGAATGTTTTCCCTCTCATGTAAGCAGATTGACTTTTTGGTTTTATATCTAGGTCCAAAGGATCATGGATTCCAAACCAAATGGGACCTCAGATGCCATCTAGTTCAATCTTCTCATTTTACAAATGAAGAAACTGAAGCCTGGGGAAGTTAAGTGATCAAGATCAAACAAGAAGTAAGCACCAAAACAGAATGTAAAGCCAGGCCTTTTTATTCTAGTCATTGATCTTTTGTTACATTAATTTATTAACTAAAATAGATGAGCTAATTTCATATAATTAACATAAATTATTAGTTCCCTTTTTTTAAGGAAATGTCTCATTTGGTCTTCCTAGTTTTACTTATTCCATCTGCTCTAATATTCAAAATTTGAACAAAATAAACATAATTAATATAAATGAAATATAGATTTTCAAAGCCCAGGCAGTCTTTGAATAGTCATTGGCAAGAATATAAAAATCTAATATGGTATCATTCATACTAAAAACACCTTTACTTAGAATTAAAACTTAAGTAAATCTTAAGTATAAAGGCGATGACTCCATCAAAAATGGATTAGAGGGGCAGCTGGGTAGCTCAGTGGATTGAGAGTCAGGCCTAGAGATGGGAGGTCCTAGGTTCAAATCCGGCCTCAGACACTTCCCAGCTGTGTGACCCTGGGCAAGTTACTTGACCCCCAATGCCCACCCTTACCACTCTTCCACCTAGGAGCCAATACACAGAAGCTAAGGGTTTAAAAAAAAGCATTAAAAATGGATTAGAAAGCAGAATCAAAGTGTTGTCTACAAGAAAAACACTTGAACCATAAAGATGTATAGATAATTAAATTTAAAGGACTTGCATAAAAATCTATTATGCTTCAGATGAACTCAAAAATACAAGGCTAGCAATCATTATCTCAAGACAAGGTAAGAGCAAAAGTAGAATTGCTTAAAAAAGATAAACAGGCCAAGTAGAGAAGACTGAAAGGGAATCCAGTCTACAGTGTGACAGGCCCAGAGGTTGGTGAAGCCACTTCTCTGACCTCACTTGCCCTGGACAGCTCTGATCTAGGGACATAAAAGGTCCCAGGTGCAGTTAGCACCTTGCACACGGCTGGTGCCCAACCATGAGAATTGTCATGCCCTGATAACTGACTGACCAGAAATGTTTTCAAATGAAGAAAGGGAGAACTATATCTAGAGAAACTAAGAGTCACTTGTTTATATCCTTGTGGGTTATGGCAAAGGAAACCCCCTCCTCTATAAAATATTTAATGATTTGCAATTAAATGCCTGATTTGTCCCAACACTGAACCTGAGCCATGCCTATTAACACTAGGAATATTAATACTTAACATATATGTGCACATATATACATATATGTTACAAATGACAGCAATACTAAATGAAAACACAAGAGTTACAGGGGAAAAGAGTACAATAGTGGGGGGATTTTAATGTACTCTCCTACTCCTAAACAAATGTAACCCCCCCAAAATAAGTTAAGGACCTAAATTTTTTTTTCAATTTTACATTATATATGCTGCATCTTTGGATATTTCTGAAAAGAAACACAAAGGAATGTATATATTCCCAGTTTTACATGTCCAAAATAAGAAATGTCTCTTTGGACATATATTTTTGTACAAAATGTGAAATTATGCTTTGCTTAATTATTCATATCTGTTACAATGTTTTTGTTTTTCCAGTTTTCTTTTAAATTGGAGGAAAGATAGGAAACAAAGAATATAAATGTTTATTAGTTGAAAATTCTAAAAAAGTGGTAAAAAGAAGGAAAAATGGTTACTTATAGAAAAATAATATATAAACTGGAAAAAAAGTCGTTTTAATTATGCCCAACTAGTCCAAGCGAATGATGAAATTACCTAAATTGATTTACTTATTCAGTGCAATAACAAACTACCAAAAATTAATTTGCAGAGCTAGAAAAAATAATAATGAAATTAAACTAGAGGAACAAAAGATCAAGACTCCCAAAGAAAAAGATGAAAAAAGTAGAAAGGAAAGAAGTCTAACAAAACCAGAGCTCAAATTACACTATAAAGCAATAATCATAAAAAATAATTTGCACTGATTTGAAAATAGATTAATCAATTAGTAGGACAAGATTAAGTACATGACATATAGAAGCAATGAATACCACAGAGGATTTTGATTAACTCAAAGATAACAGCTACTATGATAAGGACTCACTATTTGACAAACACTCCAGGGAAAATTGGGAAACAGTCAGCCAAAATGAGGTTTAAATCAACATCATTCACTATCCACCAAGATATGTTCCCATTGGATACATGAATTAGATGCAACAGGTCACACACATAAATAAATCAGACAAACAAGGAAGAAATTACCTCTCAGATACATAGAGAGGGGAACAACTTATGAAGAAAGCCTACAGAAGATCATATGAAATAAAATGAACTATGTTGATTACATAAAATTTAAAGTTTTTTTAAACAAACAAAACCAATGTAGTTAACATTGGAAAGGGAAAAATTCATTGGGGGAAAGGAGAGGAATCTTTGCAGGAAGGTTCTCTGATACAGATTTCATTTCCAAGACATATAAAGAACTAATTCAAATTTTTAAAAATAAAAAGCAAAAAAAAAAAGTAAAAAAAAGTAACAAACAATTTTCACAAATAAAAAAACAAGTTATCAATTGTGATATGAAAAAAATGCTCCAAATCACTACTAATCAGAGAATTGCAAGTTAAAGCAACCCAGAGGTTGACAAATGGCAGAAAGGACAATTTCAGAAAACTAGAGAAACTACTATAAAATAATGCAGAGTGAAACAAGAAGAACCAGAAAAATAATTTGTACAATCGCAACACTAGAAAGACAGTTTTTTACTTAAGAAACCTAAGCAATGCTGTGGCCAACCACAATTACGGGGCACTGATGATGAATAATGCTATCTATGACTCTGAAAGAGGAACAATGGGTTCAATATGAAGGCTAGGACATACATTTCTGGACATGGCTAATACATAAATATTTTGCTTTGTCTATGCATATTTGGTTTTTTAAAAAAGTTCTGTTTTTCTTCCTGAATTGTGGTGGGCAAGAGTTAGAAAGAAGAAAAAATAAGTGCTTATTAATTAGAAAAATTAATTTGAAACAAGAACAAATATAGGTACTCAGAAATATCTTGATCCAAAAACTCCTTTCAACAATGTAATCTGAAGCCCACTAAAACTTGTTCATCTCATGCAACTTTTGTCCATTTTCTTCCAGAAGCTTGCCTCAGGGGCTCCCCTGCTTGTGCTGGAGGTTTTCCCAGACTTCTCCTGACACTGAGAGGAGACCAGAGGAACACAGTGGCTCCCCTGGTCATCTCTTGCCCTTGCTCTGGGGCCAGCCCTTTTCTCTTCACAATTCCATGATGACTTCCTTCTTCCAATTACGCTTCTGAGCCCCAGGCTGGTTGGGTTTCCATGTGCTCATAGAGCCATTTGCCTCATCTTGAGCTCTTCAGAGATGGTGGTGACAAGTCTTGCTATCATACCAAAACATTCTTAAAATGCTGGTTCTGAAGATGAGCCTTTGCTATCGATTAAGGCATGGCCTCAATTAAAGAGTTCTCTAATTACTTAAAAGAAATCCAACCCATTCTCCTCCTCCTTCAATTCACTGTCCAGGTGAAGTCTATTCCAGATTATACTCCCTGCTGGCAAGTCCCTCAGGATGAATGCCCAAGTACAAGTTGAAAATTGGACAACAATCTATTTTTTTTCCCCTTTTCTTACCCCTTTCCTTCTGTCTTAATAACAGTTCTAAGACAGGAGAGCAGCAAGGACTAGGCCATCAGGGTTAGGTGACTTGCCTAGGGTCAAACAGCTCGGAAACATCTGAGGCCAGATCCAAACCAAGGTGCTTCCATCTGTGGGCCTGGCGTTCCATCCACTGAGCCGCTCGGCTCTCCCTACAGACAGTCTTCAGGTACGTGGTCTTTCTTCTGAGGCTGGACAGGCCGGACTCCTCAGAGAGGCTCTAGATGGCTTCTGGGAAGCTCTGCACTGTCCTGAGATGCATCACCAGCTCTTTGATATCATGCTGTCCCGGGCCTCCAAAGAACCCTGAGAGATGTCGGCAGGGGAACGTGGTGCTCAAATAGAGCTCTGTTCTCCCAAACCATGTGTTTGTCATAGTCGACAGGCAATGGCTGATTTTTAATTTTACTTCTTTGTGTGTTCGTTTGTTCCATGACCGGGCCGGGTCTCCCGCTCCTTCCTGCCCTGCACTAGAGAAGCGCCATTAAACAGTCTCGCTTGCTTCTCTTTATCGGTTCCTTCTCTGGAGGTGGGCAGCATCGCTGTTGCTGTACAGAATGTTCTCTTGGCTCTGCTCATTTTTGGTTTCATAATTTCACAGTCTTTCCAACTTAGCCTCCTTATCATTTCTTATGGCAGTGTTCCATCACTGCCCCAAAGTACTGAGCAATCATTCCCCAAGGCTTGGGCATCCCCCCATTTCCAATTCTTTGCCACCACAAAGAGCTGCTACAAATATTTTAGAACATGTAGGATCTAGGGGCAGCTAGGCAGCTCAGTAGATTGAAAGCTAGGTCTAGAGAGGGGAGGTCCTGGTTTAAATCTGGTCTCAGACACTTCCTAGCTGTGTGACTCTGGGCAAGTCACTTAACCCCCATTACCTAGCCTTTACCGCTCTCTAGTCTGGAAACCAATACATGGTATTGATTTTAGGCCAGAAGATAAGGGTTAAAAAAAAATAGGTTCATTTCCTTCTTCCCTGAGCCCCAGATCACCTTAGCAAATAAACCTAATAGTAGTATTGCTGGGTCAAAAGGTGTCCAATAACTCTTTGGGCTTAACTCCAGATTGCTGTCCAAAATGACTGGATCAGCTCACAGTTCCACCCACAATGTAGGAGTGTACCCATTCTCCCCCATGCCTTCCAATAGTGACCATTTTGATGTTTTAGTTAATGGTGAAACCATTCCAATGTGGTTCATTACTAAATTCTGGCTGCAAAGGCTGTTTGTTCCCACTCCCTCCCCAGCCTGGGATTCCTGGTGGGACGACACTCAGAGGCTCCGCAGAGGAAGACAGGAAGGCCCCCAGGCCTGCCTGGACGCATCCATTCCCTCTCAGCTTCTGAACGTAGGGGAAAGCATGGACTGCATGCAGGGCAGGCTGCATGGGAATAGGCACCGGGCAGGCCAGGCCCTCTGCACAGGGCTGTCCTGAGGCTGTCTCGTTCATCCTCAGCCCAAGCCCAGGGGAGCAGCTATCGTCCTCCTCCCGTTAGAGAGGAGGACTTGGGGGCTGACACAGGATAATTGACTTGTCCAGCTCAAGGCTTCTAAGGCCAAATTCAACTCTGGCCTTCCTGACATCAAGGCCAAGGCTCTGCCCACTGCGCCCCTTAGCAGCACAGATCTTTCAAAGTTCAAAATGCATATTATACAATGTCATTAATAGTATTTTCTCAGGGTGAAAGTATCTAAAACTCTCTTCCAAACTCCATGATATAGTTCTATATATTTCCAAGTCTAGAAGAGTACTAAATGAGCATGTTCTATAAAAGAAAAGCTAGAGGTAACTTTCTCTGATTAAATGGAATGTATTATAGAATTCTATTTTTTTTAAATCAGGTTTGTTAAATTCTGAATATTTTCCTTTTTAAATATGTTTTATTTTAACTTTTACTAACTGTACAGATATTCAAACTCAGAAGAGAATAAGAAAAGAAATTAAGACCAACAAGCATATGATCACAGATTTAGAACTATATTAAAGGTCATTGAGTCCAACACCATTTCTTATAGATATAAAAACAGAGGCACGGTGAGCATGTAAATCAAAACAAAAATATTCTGAGATTATAATTGTGAACATGTACCTCTAACACCTATCACATCCTAAAGAATTAAATATAATTTTCAGGAAGTACTTCCATCATTCTTTATCCTGACCTTCTTTACTATATATGTGAGATGAATTTGTTGCTATTATAGTTGTCTTTAACTACATTACTATGGCTCTGCTTTATTGTCTCTATATAAGGTCATAGAAGCATTCCTATATAACTTTTATTTATGGGCAACTAGATGGCCCAGGGGAAAGAAAGCAGGGCCTGGAATAAAGAAGATCTGAGTTCAAATTTTACCTCAAACATTTACTAGCTGTGTGAATAGCAAGTCATTTAACCACTCTCTCTACCTCAGTTCCCTCTACTATAAAATGGGCATAATAAAAGCACCAACTTCCCAGGGGTGTTGAGATGAGATAATCTTTATAAAGCATTTGGCACAGTGTCTAAACAGCACTGTCAAAACCATCAACTTTAAAAACTCTAATACCTAGGATCAACAATTGACCATTCATGAATCCAGAAAATAAATCTGAAACATGCTCTCCTTTACAGATGGTGTTAGGGTTTAGAATCAGACATATCTACTTTTGTAGATAACCATTGGAGAAATTTGCTTAGATTAAACCATGCATATTTATTATGAGTTTTTTTCCTCTTCTTTTTTTTCAAAGGAGTGGAAAATGGGAGGAGTAGAAAACAGATTTCTGTTCATTTAAAAAATAGAGCTGAGGGCTAATAAAGACATGTAATGGTGCATGTACTTTCAAACGATGACACTGTATTATTAGTTTTACTTAATCGTTTTATCTTGTTACAGTAGGCCTCTTATGAAGTAGAATGTAAATGTATATAATATAAAAATAAATACATCAATAAAACTGAAAGTGACGAAAAAGAAAAAGGAAAAAAAAAGGGTGAGAGATGTGGTAGACTTAGTAACAAGACATAGCAATGGTCAAGTATAAAGCCTTTGTGAACCTGGACTGACAGGAAGATGTGGAGGTGCCCTCTTCAGAAATAGGGGGTTTGGAAGAAGACTAGGTTTGAGAAAATAGTTAGAAACTGTTTCATAAACTTTGGGTTTGAAACGTCCAATATACAAGAACACTGGAAGGATTTGGTCTCGGGGTGTTCCTGCCTCTCCACCCTCTGGTAGTGCTCTCGGAGAAGGAGGAGGAGGGCAGGAGGACTGGTGAAGAATCTGATCTGTACAAAACACTGTCCTAAGCACTAGGGACACTGACAGACAGGTCAGACTGTTCATGCTCCCCAGGAGCTGGAAGTCTGAACATTTCCAGCACATGTGAAAAACTTCTGCTGCAAGCCTGGCACAAAGGTTCCCCTGAGGGTCAGGCAGCAAAGGAGGGGCTCAGGCCTCTTCTCTTCAGCTTATTCATCTCATGTCCACTGCTAATGTGAGAACAGCTGTGGCCCCTGCAAATCTAACCTCTGGCTGCCCAGCTTCAAGGGCTGCTTCCCGGGGCTCTTGGGCCCAGGGGCCCAGGCTGTCCCCATCAGCATCCAGCATCCGAGGGCTTTGTCTGACTTGTCTGGTACTCGCCACCTCCCATCTTCTTCACTGAGGCTGCCGTGCCTGGCAGACGGGCTGCATTTGTTTGGAAGCTGGCCCTTTAGAGAAGAGGGGCCGTGATGTGATTCATCTTCCTCTAGCACCTGGCACAGTTTCTTGCCCACAGTAGATTCCAAACAAATCAATCTCCCTGCTTATTTAAGGAACTCTTAATTTTTAAAAAGTATATTGACTCTGAGCTCTCAAGCCCTGGGCCCAAACCCTGCAACTCCTGCCACTTCGTGGGGGGACAGAAGGTGCCAAAGATCTTTCATCAAAGTACTTGGATCACTGCACGAAGACAGAGGATGCTGCACCAGAAATGTCTTGGCATCAGCTAAAAGAATCAAAACACCTCCTGATTGTTGTTGTTCGGTTGTTTCAGTGGGATCTGACCCTTTGTGACACCATTTTAGCATCTTCTTGGCAAAGATCCTAGAGTAGTTGGCCATTTTCTTCTTCAGTCCATATTACAGATAAGGAAACTGAGGCAAATAAGGTTAAGTGACTTATCCAGGGTATCCACACAGCAAGTATCAGAAGTTGAATCTGAATTCAAGTCTTCTTGACCCAGACCCGGCCCCCTATCCACTGTGCCACCTAACTGCCCCCAAGACACCTCTGGAAGTCTATATAACACAGCAAGCCAGCTCAGAATCAGTTTTTCTGGTAGTGGGTGATGCCATCATGATTCCATCAACAAAGGACTACCAAGAAGGAATTGCCTTGGAGGGGCGAGAGAGGGAGGATCCTGCCCTCCCCTCCACTGACCACTTGACCACCTTGTGGCCTTTAAAAGGGGAAGGAAGCTCACAGAATTTTCTCAATTCTACAAGGATTCAAAAACAAGAGTATTGCCAGTCTGGTTAAGGGTCATGATCAGCAGGACCCAAGCAGCAGTGGCCGATGACAGCATCTGTGCTGGGAGATGAGCATGGCACCAATGCCAAACAACACAGTAAAGAAAGGAGGCATCAGGGTTCCACGAGGGCACTAGCTACTGAAGCCAAGGAAAGAGTTACACCTAAAGGAAATGTCCTGAGGAGTCCATGAAATTTCCAGGAACCAGGAGCTGTGAACTCTATGCATTTCACCACCATTTAAAATAAATTTGAACTCATTCTCTCCAGGGACCCTGTGAGTGCAAGGGTAGAGAGCACCGTCCAGTTTGAGAGAATCATTTCTATAACAACTGTCCTTATTATACCTTTTTAGTAAATAATCTTTCTGAAAACTTAAAAAGGTATATTGACTGTAAATACTTGACTGACTAAAATAAAAAAGTTTTTCCACAAATGTCATTTAGACTAACAATGAAATAACAATCCTGAAATGTAAAATCAGATTTTCTGGTTCTATTAAAAGTTTCATCAAAGTCTTTAGGCATAATTTTTTAAAACAAAATAGAAAACTAAAATAAATTTATTTTCTCAATTCTACAAGGATTCAAAAACAATTCTAAAAAGACGTAGTGATACAAAAAAGGTAAAAACTTAGAAAAATATCCATTTTAATCATATTTATCAATATATACTAACCATGAATCAAGGAGCCATTTAACCACTGAATATAGTAGTTTTGTGGAAAAGAAAGGAGGATTTCATTGCTGATTATTGAGAAAGGAAGAAGCAAAACAGCACCAGCAGAAACTGCTAACGTGAAGGTACTCAAAAACAGCCTGAAAGGGAAAAAAAAAAAGTTAGTCACCATAAAGATTGGAAGAAGCAAAAGATCTAAAATGCAAATGCTTTTCAAACGTGGACTATTTTGGGGACTTTACAAACTGCAGAAATTGAAAATGTCCTTCAAAAAATAGGGGCTAAACTTATGATTTCATTGATATAGGGGTGAAAAAACAATGAGAAAATTCCCCATCTCAGCCAACACACCCTCTCCCAGTCTTCAAGAACTGTGTAGGCCCCAAGAACTTAATGGGAGCTGGCCAGAGTTACACAGCTAGCACACATCAGAAACAGGACCTCTTGGCCCTGCGGCCAGCTCTACTGATTGATACCACATTGCCTCTCCAATCTTTAAAATTCTCACTAAATTTCTTTATTTGGATAGATTAGTGTCCAAAAAACAACTTGTGTAGAATTGAATTCTGGATGCTGATAGAGACTGGGAATAGATCATCTCAACATTCTTTTTAGCACTGGAACTCTATGGCTCTGCAAAGATATAGAACATAAAAAACAGAGACCAAAAAAACACAGTAATACATTAAAGTAAAATCTCATTTGACCACTGAAGACAAAGGAAATGTGGTTTTGCAAACATGAAACCTAATCTTAAAATAGGTATAAACACTTATTTAATGATTTTATCTTTTAACTATTTGACAACAAGAGTGTGGCAATTGTTTCAAGTGATTAAAATGCATATCTTTAAAAGGTATTAATGAGGTGAAAGATCAATTCTGGCAAAATCTTACACAACCACAGGTGCAGAGTGGGTAAATAAAAGGAAAACTAGAAAGAGTACCCACATCCAGGGAGTGAAAACCAATTTTTAACAAAATATATATTCTATCAAAGCCTTCCAAAAGAGGAATCTAAAAACAAATGCAACACATTAAAAGTAAAAGCAGCAGAAAATCCATGCCAACCTCCTAAAATATACTTTAAAATGTGACTTTGGAGTCAAGGCCATCTTGTGACATATAATAGAACTCTTTTTTTCATAAGCAACAAGTGATGAGGTATGGTCTTCAGCTTTGAAAAGGAAGATGACATAGAAAGGGAAAGAGCTTCCATATTATACAAAAATTAAGTATAGGAAAAGTTTTATTGATCATCTTCACTAAAAAAGGCAATGTGATAGAGCAGAAATAGCAGAGGACACTCAGTAAATTCAAGTTCTAGTACTGGTTCTGACCCACCACAGAACTGAAGGCAAGTCATAGCCTTTCTGGTTCTCAAACTCCTCAGTAAGGCCAGGATATGAACTAGAATTCAATGGTGTCAAACTCAAATAGAAACAGACCCCTGTGGTACCGTATTGACTCAGAATAAACATTTGTGTTCCATTATATTTTTATTTATTTTGTTAAATATTTCCCAATCACACTTTAACCTGGCTCCTGTTATGTTCCTGACTGGTTCCCCAACTAGTCCTGAGTCTGAAATCTCTGGACTAGATTGATCTACAAGATTCCTTCAAGTCAAATATGCTTTGGCTCTCAAGACATGGAAATATCACCCACAGAACCAGAACCAATGAAGAGCATACATTCCAAAAAATGTTTTTCAGTCTAGTTTTTATATATCAATTAGCACGATCCTGTCAACATTATTGATACACAACATAATGAATCATAAAATGTTAGTGTCAAGAGTCCTTAGAGATCACCTAATCTAACTCTCTCATTTTACAGACAAAATTGAAACCCAGAGATGAGAAATAAGTAGCAAAACCAAGACTAAACAAAAGATCCCTGGAGCTCCAGCCTTCACTGTGACTTGAGAACCACATCCATTGGCAAAAGTCATGCTGGGCATATTAGCATCTTTAAGAGACTGATCTGCTAGAAGGAAACAAAGTCTCTAGGAGTACACTGAAGAAGGGGCTGGAGACTAAAAGCAGAAGCAAGACAAATTGGAACAAAGCGACAAAAAGCAAAGGTGGCCAGTCAAGCTACTAACTCACCAGTGAAGGTAAACCCACACTCCCTCACTCTTCAAAGCAATTACTGCCTATCAACACATCCAGAATTTGTTCCAATTTCCTATGGTTGTACATAATAAATCTCAGCTTATTTCCCAGTACCAAAGCCAGCCTCAGTACACCACAAAGAATGGTCTCAGGTGCCACCCAGGCAAGTTTTCCAAGAGTTGTCACACCCACATGGTTCATACAGTAAATTTTAAAAATCACTCTTGGTCAATGACTATCTAGGTATTAGGTTAATAACAGTTTTTCTATGATGCAATTATAATAGCATCCTTCCCTGTCTGGTATAAATTCCCTGTTGGTATAAAAATTAAATCTGTTTACATCAACAAATCAGCATCAAAAAGAATATATTAAAACAGCAGGCTTGATGTGTATTTGCTAAACTGAAGTACTCTTATACTCTAGAAACCAAACAAAAAATTTTAAAAAACACAGATATTTGGGGGTAACTGGATTTAGTGATTCTCCAAAAAAAGAAAAAATCATCAGTATTATTACCTAAGTAGGTCATATTTGATACATAAAGACAAATATCATATACTTTGACATGATCTTCTACATTATAAAAATATATAAATACGATAAAAAAATAATCCCACCACCTCTGGGCAACACTGCTGTCAGAAGCTCTTAAGAATTAGTAGAGACAGTAGAGTGTTGTGGAAACATAGCTAGACGTAGAGTCAAGCCTGATTTCACACCTTGGCCCTAATATTTACTAGCTGAATTCCTTCACTCCTCTAAGCCTCAGATCTCTCATTTGCAAAATAGGGTAAATAATCTTTGCACAACCTATGTTACAGAGTTATGAGGAAAGAACTTTTATAAGACTCCAAGTGATAAAGAAATGAGCAATTATTGTAAATTTTTCTCAGCCTGATATTTCAGAACATGTTACTACCTTTGTCTTCAGGATTACTAAATGAACTAGCCATAAGCATTCAATATTCAAGAGAATGATGTTGTTGTAGGAAGCCTCAATGTAAGAATGATTAAAGTCTAATTTCCTATCTTGCTTTTTCATATCCAAGAGTATCATCTAAATATCTAGAAAACACAAAAATCTTCAAATATCAAAATTAAATTATAACTAATCTTAATTTTTAAATGTTCTATATATATTTTAGAAGCAAAAGAAGAGATTTGTGGAATCCTAAGGATGAAAGGGAACTTGGATATCATATATATATGTATATTCAACCTCCTCAAACAACAGCAGCCCACTATTATAGAGTACTTTAAGGTTTATAATGTCCTTTCCTCACAAACCTAGTAAGCAGGTAGCAGAAATATTATCCTCATCTTCAGGATAGTGAAATAGGACCTGAAAGGCTAAAGGAATAATTCAAAATAACAAAGATAGATAAAGGTAACCATAATATACCATCACAACTATAAACAGGATTTTTATGAATTATGAAGAGCTAAATTAAGGAATTGTTTACTACTTAGAAAAATTAGTCAAGCATAGTTTATTCCCAGATAGCCACTTGTTAATTAAAAGCTAAACTAAGTCTGTTGCATTCATAAATAAAAAGGAATATATATAAATAAATATATTTTGGTTTTATATGTTCCTCAAAATAGCTTAAGTTAAATCACATTTAAATTCACCAGGAAATCTGAGAATTGAAAAGACACACGGTTGGCGCCACCTCCTGGAAACTTAACTGTACAATCACTGAAGTTGGAAATGCAGTGCTCTGAAGTGATCTGAAGGGCATCTGTGAGAAACCTTGGGGGAATAATGACTCTTCAATATACTATTTTCTTCTTAGGTATTCAAGTGAAGCTCTCCAACTGTGATCACCACACATGCATCAAGGAGAAGGATGAAGGGGGCGTCCAGGTCTGTAATTTCATCAATGTGAGAAGATCCCAACACATTTTGGAAAGTACCAAAGTAGTCCAGCAACCTCTCTGTAACAAGTCTCGGGAGTTTCCCAAGGCAATGAGAGATTAAGGCACTTGCTCACAGTCAAACCACTAGTATGTGTCAGAAGGAGGCCTCCAACTCAGGTGTTCCTGAATCCACAACTCATCAGCCTGCATCGGAATAATGAATTCCACTATAATACCAGGCAAACGGTCATAGAGCCTTGCTTAAGGGTCTTCAGTGGAACTGACGCAGAGTGAAAGGAGCAGAACCAGGAGAACATTGTACACAGTAACTGAAAATTGTGGGATGATAAAATGTAACCGACTTTGTTACTAAAAGCAATGCAATTATCCAGGACAACTCTGAGGGACTGATAAGAAAGAATGCTATCCACATCAAGAGAAAGAAATGGGGAAGTAGAAATCCAGAAGAAAACATATGTTTATATGGGTATAGGATTTGGAGTTTGGGTAATTTTTTTTTAATCCTTATCTTCTGCCTTAGAACCAATACTATGTTTTGGTTTTAAGGCAGAAGAGTAGTGAGGGCTAGGCAATGAGAGTTTAGTGACTTGCCCAGGGTCACACAGCTAGGAAGTGTCTAAGGTCAAATTTGAACCCAAGACCTCCCATCTCTAGGCCTGGCTCTCAATCCACTGAGCCAGTCAGCTGCTCCCTGGGGTTTTGGTTTTAAAAGATTACTCTATTACAAATATGAATAGTATAGAAATAAGTTTTGAGTAATAAGACATGTATAATCCAACAGAATTGATTGTTAGCTCTGGAAGAAGTGAGGGAGAGAAAATGAATCATGTAACCATGGAAAAATATTAAAAAAAAAATAAACTTAATGGTATGAAAAGGGTTTTCAGTGGGGGAGAAGGCTCTATACCTCTTTTTGGTCAACTCTAATTGTAAGGAAATTTTTCTTTCTACAAATCCCAAATGTGTTCCTACCATACTACACAATAGGCCAAGTTCTGTCCTCTGAGGCTAGAGAACAAATGTGATCGGTCTTCCACTTGGTAGCCCTTCAGACTATCAGGGAATCCTCAAGTCTTTTCTTCTCTAAGATAATTCCAATCTCTACAACTGAACCTCAAATGGAATGAACTCAAGGTGTTTTGCCATGATGGTGGCTTACTTCTAAATATTCTCTAGCTTATCAAATATCTTACCAATTAAACTGGCACCTAGAACTCAACAATAATAATTATAATAACACTCAATAATAATAATACTCAACAACAATACTCCAGGTATGGACTCGCTACAAAGATTATAGGAAAATTATCACCTCCATAGTCCCAGTCTACATGTGCATTTAGTTTTCTTGGTTGACATATCATATTGATACTACCTAAGCCTGGAGTCCCCTAAAGTTCCTAGATCTTTTTTGAGTGAACTGCTATCCCAACATATCTCCAACTTGCCTTTGTGAAATTTATTGTTCAACCACAAGCATAGGACTTTGCTCCTTTTAAATTTCATTTTACTACATTTGGCCCAATGTTCTGGCCTGTCAAAATCTTTTTAAATATCAACTTTGTCCTTCTACTACTACCAACTTTGTGCCATCTAAAAATTTGGTAACCTTACAATCTATACCTTCTTCTAAATCACTGATAAAGAATACTAAACAATAAAAAGCCAAATATGAAATATCTCCAGGAGCACTTGACTGCAGACCCCTTTTCAAGCTTCCCACTGAATGCCTATTCCAGGGCTGGTTATTAAGTTAGTTTTGAACCCACCCAACTGAGCTTAAGTTTCTCCATTTCTTCCCTACAAATGCCATGAGAGATTTTATTCAATGCTTTTTCTAAAATCTAGGTAAAAATCTGTCTCTAGACTCAGCAGTCTAGTGACTCAATCCAAAAGAGGCATGACCTGTTCTTGATGAAACAACATTGGTTCTTTATCACCGCCACTTCCTCTTTTAGATGTTTACTAAGTATCTCTTTTAATACTATATTCTAAATGTGATAGCCCAACAAGGCCTCAATAAATAAAAACAAGGAAAACCAAGTTTGGATAGAACAAGTAACTGACAAAAGCTGAGTTTGATGGGACAAAGCATGTGACCGTACTTCAGTGGATTTCTTCAAAACCCTAATTCCCTTCCCCTTGTCAAGAGGTAGAAGAAAAAGGGAGTGGAGAACCCAAGGCAGCACTTTAACTGGGGAGGGCTGTACAGGTCCCTGGAAGGTAGAGTTTCACAGATGGCTAAGGTATTTGACTTGCAAGAAACCCTGAGCCCTTTTCCCTTGCTGAGGAGTCCTACCCAGGACAGTACTGTAAATGTGAAGGAATGAAAATGTCTCTGGGAAGATGAGGCTAACCAGAAAGGGGGAAAAGAACAATCTTGATTATTTTTATTAATTAGCAAGTTCATTAGCAAGCCCTATGAATTTCTATTAGATTAATATGTATAAATATGTATGCATGCATTTTAGAATTCTGCTAGAAATCAAAGTCAAACTTAATGACTTGTAGTTTTTAAAATCCATTAGCTTCTCTTTCTGAAAATGGGGATGTCTGCTATTCTGACCTGTGGGATCTCCCCCCACTTTCCATGATGTATCAAATAGAAATGATAGCAGCTTTGCAATGACTAATTCCTTCAGTGTCCAAGGATTTGGATGAGCTATGGCAGGTAAGTTAACTCCAAGTCAGCCTGTCAGGTGCTCTCCTACTACCTATGCACTTTTCTTGTATATAAACTGTCTATTATCATTTGAGGCCTCTCCTTTCCAATCCAAAAAGCATTTTCCTTGGAGAAAACAAATCAAGAGCTAAGCATCTCCTCCTCTCCAATGTCCTCTGAGATTGTCCTACATACCCCAAATAATGATTCTTTTTCCCTTCTTAGGTATTGCTTTTTTGCCCAAAGTAGCTTAAAAAAACCCTTTTTCTTAGCTTTCCTTGTAGTCTTAGCACATCCCTAGTTTTAGCACTGACACAATTCTTTAAGTCCTCATTAGAATGTTAAGTACCCCGAGCAGCTGAGTGGCTCACTGGATAATCAGGCCTGGAGACAGGAGGTTCTGGGTTCAAATATAACCTCAGACACTTCCTAGCTGTATGACCCAGGACAAGTCACTTAATCCCCATTGCCTAGCTCTTACCACTCTTCTGCCTTAGAATCAATAGTGTCTGGCACATGTTAAGCCCTTACATGCTAGTTTACTGACTGTCATCTACTCTTGCTTCCATCTTCTGTAGGTACTTAATGAAAGCTTACTGACTACTCTCAGCTTCTAAGAGAAATCCCATTATTTCTAAACAAGCTGTCCAGTACCTTCCTGTTGGTGAGAATCAGATTCAGAAATGAATATTCCCTTAGTTTCTCCACCTTTGAAGTAGTAAAGACGAATAATAAATTATTAGCTGCTCTACTTTTGTCAGAGAGGGCTACAAGAGAGGCCAAGCTAACTAAACCTCCCATCACTACGAGGCATGCTTTTAATTGCTTTAGTATACAGTAGTCTAGTAGTGAAGACACTATCACTTCTGTTCCCCTCTCCATTCAACTTTATCCAAGTGCTTTCCGTCATGTTTCCTTACAGATTTCCTTCCCATGATACTTAAATCTACCTCTTTTTTTATTCATTTTGTTCTTTTTGAGTAAGTTATGCCTTTTCAGGGTCATAGTTCATGCATGAATATTACTCCACGTTTCACTGACATGTCTTATATGGTAAAAAAAACAGAAAAGTTTCTTCCTTCTCCTTTCTTTATACATTAAACCCATTTTGATTAAATTTTCAAGACTCCAGGCAAATACATTCTTACCAATCCTTGTTATGTGATGGTGACAGCCAGTTAGTTGCCTTTCATATCTATGATTTAAAGTGTGGTCCATTTTCTCTGTTGTCCAGATATAGTTACTTTAAGGCTTCCAACCAGAAGGCAAAATTATTCTCACACAAGAAATATGAAATAGAAGCTGTCATGAACCTAACAATGTACTGTTTTAATCTGGTAACTTGTTCAAGCAAAAATCTTATATTTTAGTTAATGCTTTTTTTAATATATCCACTAAGGAACTTAACCTATTATCCAACGCTACTCCTTCTTTACTTGATTACAATTTTTGCATATTCCTTTGTGCATTAAATTTAAATATCTTTTGAATGCATATTGTCTATGCTTGTTTATTTAACTTCATATTTAGGTTATTAACATTTATATCAGAATGGTTATATTATATATAAATCAGATATAAAAATGATATAAAAATCAGAGTAAATGATGTTTCTATTTTCTTTAAATAAAAGAAAACCTCAGTGTTAACCTTCTAGAGGTTCCTCTTCAGTGAAGAAACCTGAAGGTAACCACAATAAAGATAAAAATACAGGAAGTACATAGTCACAGACAAAGAAGAATGATTATCCTAGGAGTCTGACCTAATAAGAAAACTGATTGATTTCTAAGGTCTGTTCAGCTCTGAAATCTACAAGATTATACCACTACCTTTGCAGCTGAACCTTATTACAATTCCTGCTTATCCTCTTCTGGCCTCTAGAGTTCCTTCGGCCCTTTCCAGTGCTACCCTCTGACTAACCCACTCAGGCCCTGCTATTTCTCTAAATAGTTCTGGACCCCAAAATTAATCCCACCCTTTTCTCAGTCTTATCTCAGGTGTTGAAATTACTAATTCAAAAATTATTGATCCTACTTATTGTTATTGCTGGATGATGTCATAGAGAATACAATCTACTTTTCTAACCCAAAAGAATCTCTTAGAAAAGGCATAATTTTCTTCTTTTTCTTTTGGGGAAAAGTGCAGGGAAGAAAGTCATCTTTTTTTTATATGCCTATTCCTCAGTGGAGTAAAATAGGTAATCAATGTTTAGTATCATGAAATACAAATTACCATCTTCTTTCACACCTCAAAAGTTGGCATTGTATCTCTAGAGTCAATTCTAAAGACGTGTTAGTTAGTATAGTGGGCAGCAAAAAAAAAAAACAAAAAAAAACAAATACATAAAACCAAAATCAAGAATCTGAAAAGCAGGGATCACCTCCTATTTATTATGTATTATGGAATCTAATGATTCCAGTTAAACAAAATCTTATCCATAGTACTTTAAAAATTTATAACCCTATATAAGGAGCTAAATCAATTGTACAAAAAATCAAGCCATTCCCCAATCAATAAATGGGCAAGGGACATGAATAGGCAATTTTCAGATAAAGAAATCA
The DNA here is from genome assembly GCF_016433145.1 of Gracilinanus agilis. Lineage (NCBI taxonomy): Eukaryota > Metazoa > Chordata > Mammalia > Didelphimorphia > Didelphidae > Gracilinanus > Gracilinanus agilis. The sequence continues at coordinate 89,836,601 of NC_058134.1, read as the reverse complement.
AAACTATCAATAAGCACATGAGAAAGTGTTCTAAATCTCTCAGAATTAGAGAAATGCAAATCAAAACAACTCTGAGGTATCACCTCACACCTAGCAGATTGGCTAACATGACAGCAAAGGAAAGTGGGGAATGTTGGAGGGGATGTGGCAAAATTGGAACATTAATGCATTGCTGGCGGAGTTGTGAATTAAGCCAACCATTCTGGATGGCAATTTGGAACTATGCCCAAGGGCTTTAAAAGACTATCTGCCTTTTGATCCAGCCATAGTACTGCTTGGTTTATACTCCAAAGAGATAATAAGGAAAAAGACATACAAAAATATTTATAGCTGCGCTCTTTGTGGTAGCAAAAAATTGGAAAATGAGGGGATGTCCTTCGATTGGGGAATAGCTGAACAAATTGTGGTACCTGCTGGTTATGGAATACTATTGTGCTCAAAGGAATAATGAACTTGAGCAGAAACAGGAAAACATTGTACACAGAGACCAATACACTGTGGTAAAATCGAATGTAATGGACTTCTGTACTAGCAGCAATGCAATGACCCAGGACAATTCTGAGGGATTTATGGTAAAGAACGCTACCCACATTCAGAGGAAGAACTACAGGAGTGGAAACACAGAAGAAAAACAACTGCTTGACCATATGGGCTGATGGGGATATTATTGGGGATGTAGACACTAAACGATAACTCTAGTCCAACTATCAATAATATGGAATTAGGTCTTGATCAATGATACATGTAAAACCCAGTGGAACTGCACGTCAGCTAAGGGGTGGGGGGAGGTTTAGGGAGAGGGAAAGAACATGAAATATGTAACTATGGGGAAAATATTCAAAATAAAATAAAAAATTTATATTAAATAAATGAATGAATGAATGAATGAATGAATGAATGAATAAAGCTTATAGCCCTAATTTGATGTCTCAAATAAAGGATATTTCATAATACCTTGACGTTAATTACCAGCACAGGGAAAACCATCTGCTCCAGGCACCTGTAATTAATGTCTAAAATCACCCAGAATGAACTCTTCCTCAAGCTCACCAGTCTCTCTTAATAGCTAGCTTAAATATATTCTGATCATCAATAAGTTTTTCCTTAGATTCAATCGAATCTTTGTTAGACTTAGGATCACTTCTTTATTAGATTCTGTATGGATAAGAGGTTTCCATTCATGAGGTCAGAGGCTTTAAACAGCATGCAATCAACTTTCAATAATATATGCACATTTAAATTAGGACTCTACTCAATTACATTTGTTTTGCAATAATTGTTAAGTTGTGATAAAAACTGGTAAGAACATTTTACACCTATGATTTTGTTTTGTTTTGTTTTTTTGTAAAGTCTGAATTGCAAAATTTAATTCTACATTTGGCTTATTTATCATTTTTTAACAGTTAAAAAAACCAGAAAATTTGAATATACATACGAAATTCTGTTGACTATGGCATCTTCATCTTCCTGTTCATCTGCAAAAATATTTTAAAAAATATTTTAGCTTCCTTTCATTCCCTATAACAAAAAGGTGCATTTGTAACACAACATAATAAGAAAGTATGAGCACAAAGAATTATTACACAAAAGTTAATTTTCAAATAAGTATTGCTCTCAATTAAGTACAAACCTAAATTTCATATTTTTATGTCAAACAGAGCCATAAGTTATCTGGTACCCAGTACAGCTGGGGAATAGCCTCTATTGCAGACAACAAGGCAGTGGCAGAGGTGGAGGACAAAAAAGCATTTATTTAGCAGCTACTATGTGCCAGACACATTGCTAAGTGCTTTACGAATATTGGCTTATTTGATTGTCACAACAACCCTGTAAAGTAGACAATATTATCATCACTAATTTACAGCTGAGGAAACAGAAAAACAAAGTGTAAGTGATTTGCCCAGAGTCATATATAGTAGAGATCTAAGGCTGGATTTGAACTCAAGTCTTTCTGACTCTAGGCCAGGGCTCTAACTACTATAGAAGGAAGTTGCTTAAAGGCAGTGGGAGAGGTTAATAATTAGTGTAAAGGTCAGGAGGAGACTGAAGAGGAAACTGTTGGAGTGGATGGAAAGTGGAGGATCAGGGAGACACATAAAGAGAATGGCTTTGATAAAGGGAAGGAGATTGGAGATTAGGGGAAAGGAAAAGAAAGGGGTTCTTAAATGAAGACGAAAAAAGAAACTCATGACAACTGGCCTGACTTTTCTCAGGAAAGTCAAAGGTAAGGTCCTCAGTGAAGCAAGGGGAAAGGAGAGCTGGGGAAACATAAAGAAGAAGGGCTGGAATAGACCTTGTGGGGAGTGATACAGTGAATGAATAAGGGAGAAGTAAAAAAACTGCCTTGTGGCATTTAAGGCCCAGCAGAAGTCAGATCCCATGAATTTAAGGTGTTCTCCATCAGTATGAGTACATTTTTTTTCTAGTTCCATTCAGAAATCTGTATGTGGAATAGTACTAGTAATGCTAGGCTAGAGACCAGCAAGAGATGAGCAGTGCTAAATTGGGTAAGGATAAATTGGGAAAGGATAGAAGGATAAAATGAAGTTTGAAAAGAAATAATGACCCAACTCTCCTGAAGAATAGGGGCCTGGTGGATAGGATGGAGACAAATAGGTTTAGGAGAGGCCAGGCAGAGGAGGAGCTGCAATGATGGACTGTTGGTGTTCAGAAAGAGGAACAGAAGTCGTGTTTTGTTTTCTATTAAGAAAATGAAACACACTTGATGGTGAGACTCAGACAAGGAACTGGAAGATAAGGAAGCTTAGAGGGCCAGGGACACTGATGGGAGGAGGGCCCAGGCAGGTACAGGACAGCCCCCACAATCTGAGGCCCCTCCCAGCCTGGTTTATAGCACGGTGAGCAAAGGTGCCTGAGGGAGCTATTGGAGGAAACCAGGCCTCAACAAGAAAAAGGATAGACAAGACAATTCTTAGGAGAGCCTTTTGTGAAAGCGTCGAGCACTAGAGAAATGAAATAGCTGTTATTTTACATGGGAGTTCTTTAAGGTTTTGCTACTCCTATGAGGAAACAGAAACTGGGATCATCAAAGGAGTTTCTTCACAAGAGCCAATTGATGCCTAAAACAGCTGAGCTGCAGCATTTTACTTATCACCAGCAAAGTGACTTTGATCTTCAGTTCTTCAAAGTGTTATTTAAACTTGCAAGGTCCACAGAGCTTTCCATTCAGCTCGGTACAAGAAGAGACCACAGAATCATGAGAGAGCCACACTGGGACATTAATAAGGAGCATCAAGGATGACTTTCTTCCCACCTGCCATGTTAAGGAGGAAGGGGACCTGTTATTATCTACATTTCACAAATGAGGAAAATAAGGCTCAGAGATGTTGTGAGAGTCGTCTAAGGGGAGAGAGCAGCAGCCTCAATCAGTGAATATTTAGAGGGCACTCGAGAGTCCACACTTGATAGTATATTCCCACAGTAGACAGAATCCTTAAAAGGAAATCAAGAAGGCCCAGGGTCAAATCTTAGCAGTGACACTAAGCAGGGAACCAAGTGTAAATCACATAATTTTGTAAGACACCAGCTTCCTCAGTGGCAAAATGGAAGAGAACTGGTTGTACCCATGCAGCAGGGAACAGAAGAGAATCAAGTCAGCGAGACTCGGCTTCAAGTCCCACCTAAGATACATCCTGGCTTTGTGACCCTCACCAGGCAACTTACTTAACCTGTCAAGGCAACTCTCTAAGACTGTAAATGATAGAAAAGGGGTGGATATGCTTTGGTAGAAGAGTTTCCTCATTTAGGAGTTCTCAATACCAGTGAAATCACAGGTCTAGTCCCTACCCCTGCCACCTACCTGTTAATGTTCTTGTGATGCTCAAATGGGATGGAATAGGTAAGCTGCTTGCCACACTTTAAACTGACATGTAAAAAATTATCATTTATTATTGTCAATGTATTATTACATTAAAAGTATAAAAACATGGTCCCCAACTTTAAAGGTCTCATGAGCCTGTTGTGAATATGATATATATGTAGGAAAAGGTAGAATAATTCATAACTATACAATAAAGTATATAATCAAGCACTAAATTCTGTGACATAAAACAGTTCCCAACTTTTGGGTAGTAGAATTATTACAAAAGCACTAAGAATTCACTGGTAAATTAACTAATAAGCAAAAATAACTTACATATACATATACAAAATAATATATATATTTTAACATGTATACCAATTACCATTTTTCAAATATATAGATGCCATTATAATTCATTTAAAAGTATCAGTGGATTCATAGCTTCTTGTCATTAATTTCTCAATCAGCATCCATTATTAGTACTCCTATCACATAGATTTCACAAAATGTTTTACATTAAACTGACATCCTCATATTTAAAAAGTTTGGAAACCACTGACTATTATTAGTGCTTTAGGTCTTGAGAGAAAGGAATTCTGTCACTACTAGTAGTTGTCAGAAAAGATGCTTCACAAAAGAAATAATATCCTTTAAGCCTTAAAAGGACACTTGGAATTCAGACATGCAAAGAAAAGAATAAGTCTGGAGCCAAGGCCACGTCAGCCACAGAAAGCCCTTTCACAGGTATATCAGAGATGGCTGGTATTCTACTGCACACTCACTGTACCACAGGTATGGCAAAAAAGGAGAAGCAAAAACATCTAGTTTCACAGGGCTATGAGCGCCTTTCTTACATGACTGACTACAAACCTGAAGGTCCTATTTGACAATCTACTAAAAATGAGTAATGGATTTCCATTATAAATGTGCTTCATACGCCAGAATACTTAAGTATAACAATATATTTAGTATGTCATGCTTCCCAATCATTGGGCCCCAGAATGAAAAATTGAGTTAAAGCATTTCCACCTACCTGACTTCCTCTTGTACCTTGTGATGATGAAGTAGGAAACAATGTAGAGAACAGCAAACAGAAGAAAGCATATCTGAAAAAAGAGTTGAACTGATCAACAATCTGCTACATAAATCTCCAAAGTAATCTATACAAGAAGAGTTGCTCAAAAACAACTTCAAATAGTTAAAAGTATTTAAGTAAAAAGTTAATTATAAGGGCAGCTAAGAGGAGCAGTGGAGGGTGTCAGGCCAGGAGTCAGGAAGATTCATCTTCCTGAATTCAATTCTGGTCTCAGACACTGACTAACTGGGTGACCCTGGGCAAATAAACTGTATTACCCAACCAACTATCAAAAAAATACTAAATCCTGTATCTCTTTTTTTTTTTTTTACCCTTGTACTTCGGTGTATTGTCTCATAGGTGGAAGACTGGTAAGGGGTGGGCAATGGGGGTCAAGTGACTTGCCCAGGGTCACACAGCTGGGAAGTGGCTGAGGCCGGGTTTGAACCTAGGATCTCCTGTCTCTAGGCCTGACTCTCACTCCACTGAGCTACCCAGCTGCCCCCTAAATCCTGTATCTCTTGAACAAAATAAATTAAATTTTTCAGAATTGACAGTAAAGAAAAATTTGATATGCAGATAATCCCTAGTTTGGAGTTTGAGTGGATGATACCATGCATCCTAGATGATTTTTTTAAAGGAGCATTTTTCCTCTTGGCCATTACAGTTATATAAAGACTAGTTTTATAAGTTGGAAGCTAGCAGTTAACCTGTTTGCCACAAGATGGCAATTCTGAGTTGGCAATTAGGTGAAATCAGTTATATTTTCTCAGATCTAGCAAAGGTTGAATAAAGGAATTACTGCCCATAAAAAGTAAAATATGGGCCCTTGTGAGGACCACCCATCTGTTGTGGATCAGATAAAAGTCAAGTGAAAAGAGGGAGGTACCAACACAAAACACTATTTTCTCTTTAATCACGTCTTTAAAATATTGTAGACTAGTCCAACTATCAATAATATGGAATTGGGTCTTAATGATACATGTAAAACCCAGTGGAATTGTGCGTCGGCTATGGGAGTGGGGGGGGGGGGGGTTTGGGGGAGAGGGAAAGAACACGAAACATGTAACTATGGGAAATATTCAAAATAAAAATAAAAAAGAGGAAAAAAAATAAAATATTGTAACCTATCAAACTACCAAAAACTTCTTTACTGAATTAGAAAAAACAATAACAAATTTCATTTGGAATAACAAAAGATCAAGAATATCAAGGGAAATAATGAAAAAAAAATGTGAAGGAAGGGGGCCTAGCAGTACCAGATATTACACTATACTATAAAGCAGCAGTCATCAAAACAATATGGTACTGGCTAAGAGACAGAGAGGAGGATCAGTGGAATAGACTTGGGGATAAATGACATCAGCAAGACAGTGTATGATAAACCCAAAGAGCCCAACTTTTGGGACATGAATCCACTATTTGACAAAAACTGCTGGGAAATTTGGAAAACAATATGGGAGAGATTAGGTCTAGATCAACATCTCACACCCTACACCAAGATAAATTCAGAATGGGTGAATGACTTGAATATAAAGAGGGAAACTATAAACATGTTAAGTGAACACAGAATAGTATACTTGTCAGATCT
>NC_058134.1:89787564-89825126 GCF_016433145.1 Gracilinanus agilis | reverse complement strand
TATATAATATTATATATTATATAATATATAATAATAGAATAATAGAATAAAATGCTTTGCAAACTTAAAAGAGCTATATAAATGCTAGCTGCAATTGTTCAATAGTTAGGAAAACTGGAAGGCTGTTAATCTAATCAGTCATCAAGTCAAGAAGGCTTACCAAATACATTAAAAAAAAATACAACCCAGGAAGGCTAACAATCCTGTAAGAAGTTGTGCATATACAACATTTAGTTAATTCTTCTGAGCTTCCTTTTCTCTAACAAATTAAAAGTTAGTCTACTCAGATACTTATGAGAACAATAAACTGTGCAAACTAACCAAAAAAAACTGCTTTTAAAACCTTTAATTTATTGTGAATGGGATACCCAAAGTATTCCAGGATGTTATATATTCAATCTAGTGTAACTAAATCCTAATAAGCAACAAGGCAGACATAAGCATGTTGTTGATCGATTGTTTCAGTCATAAACAACTCTTTGTGACTCCTTTTGGGGTTTTTTTGGGCAAAGATGTTAGAATGATTTGTCATTTTCTTCTCCAGCTCATTCTACAAATGAGGAAATGGAGGCAAACAAGATTAAGTAACTTGCCCAGGGATCATACAGCTAAATAAATATCTGACACCTGATTTGAACTCAGAAAGATGTTTCCCTGACTCCAGAGCAGCACTTTATCCACTGAACCACTTAGCTCTCCCTAATATATAAGCCATACAAAAGGAAAATAAAGGAATATTTTTATATTCTATTTTTTAAAGTCACTTTCCAATATCTACTTCTACCCCATAGTATCCTCCCAATTATCAAAGAAAATCAGCTAAGCAAAACAACACATCAGGGCAGCAAGGTGGCTCAGTGGATTGAGAGCTAGGTCTAGAGATAGGAGGTCCTGGGTTCAAATCTGGCCTCAGACATTTTTAGTTAGGTAACCTTGGTCAAATCACTTAACCCTAATTGCCTGGCCCTTACCACTCTTCTACCTTGGGACCAATACTAAATATTGATTCCAAAATGAAAGGTAAGGGTTTTTTTAAAAAAAGACACAACTCCACATGGCAGTAACACTATGAATCAGCAATCCAACACCTTTGCAAACATATGAAAAGTGTGTTTCATGATCCCTACCCTCGAAGCAAAAGAGATCCTTGTCTGCTGAATTCTTTTAAAGCCAAGCTATCAGCACCAACAAGACTGAGGGCTTTTAAATGAATTAAGCAAAACAAATTCCCATAATGGATCATGTCCAAAAACTACATTATTCACTCTGTAATCCATCACCTCTCTGTCCATAGGTTCATCACTGGGCCTTTGGGAATGGGCTTTATCACTGCATTGATTGAAGCTCTTCAAAATTCTTTATTTTAATATTATTGTTGTTATTGTATAAACTGTTGTTCTAGTTCTATTTCTTTTACTCTGCATCAGTTCATACAAGTCTTCTCCAGTTTCTTTAACATTGTACCTTTCATCCATGCTCTATAATTTTTCTGATATGCATATTTATTATAAGGGTTTTTTTAATGGAGAGATATAAAAGAAAGGAAAAAATAATGACTTGTGTTAGTATTTTAATTGAGTTTCTAAAACTCTAAATTAAGAAAACACAATTTGAAACTAACTTCTAAAGTAATTTCATTTGTATGTTGGAAGGGATGTGGTAAAATTGGGACAGTAATGCATTGCTGGTGGAGTTGTGAATTGATCCAACCATTCTGGATGGCAATTTGGAACTATGCCCAAAGAGCACTAAAAGATTGCCTGCCCTTCGATCCAGCCATACCACTGCTGGGTTTATACCCCAAAGAGATCACAAGGAAAAAGACGTGTACAAAAATATTTATAGCCATGTTCTTTGTGGTGGCAAAAAAGTAGAAAACAAGGGCATGCCCTTCAATTGGGGGATGGCTGAACAAATTGTGGTATCTGTTGGTGATGGAATACTATTGTGCTCAAAGGAATAATGAACTAGAGGAATTCCATGTGAACTGGAATGACCTCCAGGAATTAATGTAGAGTGAAAGGAGCAGAACCAGGAGAACATTATACACAGAGACAGATACACTGTGGTAAAATCAAATGTAATGGACTTCTCTACTAGCAACAATGCAATGATCCAGGACAACTATGTGTAAATAGAATTAGCTCTAGCCCATTCTTAGTCAAAACCCTACTCAACCTAGGCATAGAAATGATGTCACCCTTACCTTCCTTAGTGGGGAGGGGAGACGAGTTACCCACACGTGACAATAAGTAACAAATCAAGAACAAGGGACTGCCCTTTGGGCAGTCCAAAATCAGTGTAGAGACTGCCATTTGTCCATTTGAATTAGAGGTGGACCCACGGAAGTGACGAAAGACACTATCTCATTAAGTATGTTGGTTACTTCCTGTGGAGGCAGTTCCCGCTTTGAACTTGGTGCTGAGGGATCTTGGAGGAGACCTCAGGCAGCTTCTACTCTGAATGATCACGTGGGTAAGTTAGGCTGACTTCCTTGGCCTACCTAGGCCGCTTCTAAACTCTGCCTTAAGCAGGCATTAGCCTATCTGGTTGCTAGGCCTTAAGGCTTGTAGCCTGATTTATTTAGTCTTTTAACCTTCTCTCCTCCCTTTCTCTTTATTCCTATAACTTTACCTCCTAGTTGTAAATAAAACTGGCTGACTTGGGTCTGATTTAATTATGGAATCAATCTGAACTGTTGATTCTTGGCGGCCACGTTTTAAATATATATCTATAAAATACCTAAAAATCCCTCTTACAACTATGAGGGACCTATGAGAAAGAATGCTATCCACATTCAGAGGAAGAACTATAGGAGTAGAAACACAGAATGAAAACAACTGCATGATCACATGGGTGAATGGGGATAAAATTAGTGATATTAACTCAAAATGAGCACCTTAGCACAAATATCAGTAATATGGAAATGGGTCTTGATCAATGACACATGTAAAACCCAGTGGAATTGTGCGTCAGCTATGGGAGGGGATGGGAGGAGGGAAGGGATAGAACATGAATCCTGTAACCATGGAAAAATGCTCTAAATTAACTAATTAAATAAAAGACAGTATTAAAAAATAAAGTAATTTCATTTGTAAGGTTTACTGTACTTGCACTGTGGAAGTCCTAACCACCTCCTCCCTCATCCAAGTTAGGCTAGCTTTTCTTAAGAAAGATATTGAAACTATGCTTGATTCCAGATCAGCTCTGGCTATTCAGGCTATTAACAATCCTGAGAGCAAAACAAGCAAGAGGAGCCTCAGTCAGTCTCTGGGGCTTGGCTAGCGGAACACTATGAGACCAGGGAATCATTTAAAGCTGAAAGAAACCCCAAAGGCCATTTTTGTTTGGGAATCAAAGCTTTTCTTAACCTGACCTCTTTCTACCCTTCTAGTCTGTTATACTCTCTTCCTCTATGCTATCAAGTTTGGCAACATACTATATAAGAGGTTGATAAATTAATCTTTTATCTCCAGTTAAGGCATTTAAAATTGACCAGTACCTCTTCTCTGGCATTGTACTCATAATCAGCAGGCTACATAATCTTACCTACAGAAATTTTGACTCCAATGGCACAAAGTGGGAGCCATCCACACCTGTCCATCCTTTGCAACTCCTTTCTATGCCTTACCCTTGACATCATAGTAACACCAACAGAGTACCCAGGCTGTCCATTCCTTGCTCTCATTGTGTGACCAAATGATCTTTGTCTGTTACACGTTTCTTTTAGGACTGCTCCATTGCATCTGAGCCATAGTTATTTTTAATTCTTCAGAGATTGTAGTGTTTCGTGACTTGCAGTGATCCAGCAATACAGGTAGAACATTGGTCTTTTAAGAAAGTAGCCTTTGTTTCTGGGTGAACTTGGAAGTCATTAAAGTTGTTTTGGCAACTCCAGAGGCAAGCCAATCTCATTCTTGTCTGCCTGCTTAATTCTGGGCCTAAATCAATGTGGCAGTGTCTAAGATATATATCAATAGATGAACTCTAAAGGTTGTCTAACTTTATGTCATAATCTGGACATGCACTTTTTTTCTAGGCAAATTCAAGTAGTTACAGATGTCAGAGAGATTTCTCAATGTTCTAAAGCTGATGAAAGCGTTATATTCTATACAAAAAAGTATCTGAAGGACCTTACAATTTAAAAGGAATCTCTCTTCATCTGAGTCTTTGCCTTGGATTCTCTTCATCATAATTCAAAAACTCTGGCAATCGCTGCCTACCTATTTTATGTTTCATCTAATAGTAATAATCTAAGGATCAAAGAGGACTCTTATCATATCTTTAGAGGAATCTCTAACAATTATAATGTACGTATGAGAACTTGGAAAAGTATCTTTAAGATGACATTTCCTCTACTCAGTCAAATTTCTTTAATATAATCAACAAACAATAGTGTACAAACTTTCAGTTAATTATATAATGGTATATTACTTCCTGTTCACCACTGTCATCGATGAAAGTTGAGATGACTGTTATGACAATGTTTTACATATATGTATGTATACATACATATACATACAAGTGCATGCATGTATATGTATGTATATATGTGAGAGTAGGCAAGTAGGTCAGTAGTTGCTCATGTTCTCCTGAATGCCCTTTTGGAGGAATTAACAAGGTCCAAGATTTATTCTACTTTATGCGTCAGCCCTTCCTTCAGATACCTTGTAAATCAATTCTCTTACAATTGTGTTGTTTTGGGGGCAGCTAGGTAACTCAGTGGATGGAGAGCCAGGTCCAGGGACTTTTAAAGGCCCTGGATTCATATCTGGCTTCAGATACTTCCCAGTTGTGTAAGCAAGTCACCAAGCCCCTATTGCCTACCCCTTACCACTCTTCTACCTTGGAAACAATACACAATATTGATTCTAAAATTAAAGGTAAGGGTTTAGCGGGGGAAAAAAAATTGTATTTCCTCCAGGACAAATTTCTTATATGTACACTTGGATCTAAAACAGCTGATTTTCCCATCTTTGTTTTCTTGAAAGTCATTTAAATCTACTCCATAAGCATATCTGGGATAGTGATATTAGAGCCCAAATATAGTAGCTACACTGTGCTTAATGTTAAGGGTCTGCTTTAAACATCTTGGAAGCCCTTTTCCATTTTTTTCTGATCACTGTCCTTCAACTGTCATCCTTAAATGATCATGGGTGACTTTGGCTGAGTAGTCAGTGCAAGCTTTCTATAAACTGGTAGTATCCTCCACTACTTCTATCTGTTTTATGATATAATCTGATAAGAATCTTCACCATTCTTCTCTTTAAGGTTTTAAAAACAAGTTTTTGATAAGAAGTGGGATTGCCCTTCACTGCCTGATGGTTACCAAATAAGCTATGTCTGTTTAGATTCTTTTGATCTTGTTATGGAAATTTATTTATAAATTTCTATATGAAGTTACTATAATTGGTATCTGCATCCTTTAATCTGTTCACATTTCACCTCTTGCAATCAATAACTTATTTAAATGAGTCATAATGGAATTATTTTAGTTGTACATTATACATTTTCTCATTTTTATTTTTCATCTAGGTTTTTTAAAAACTAATCATAATCTTTACCCTAAGCATGTCAGTGGTCTGAATGTACTCAGGCAACTTAATCAAACTTCTACTCATCAATAGCAAGTCATTTCCTACCTGTTAAAACATAATCAATTTCATTTCTTCTGATATTTTTTAATGCTTCCAATTATTTCAGTGTCTTCCAATTATTTTCTATGAGAAAGGATTCATTATATATAGTTATGAGGTGCTGTGCTACATAGCTTTCTTCCTCACTTATTCCTATCCATTTTTTCCAACATTTTTTCTTACTGTTCTCACCTACATGGCAAATATGAAGATTTCTATTACATATCAAATAAATTTTCATTATCTAAGATGTTTTCATCCAATTTTTCCATAATCTAAATAAATGGGGTTGAGTTTCATTTCAACAGAATAAAACACTATTTTATACAAATGATTACATGCTATGATACAGTATAAATGAATAGAAGATTAAAAGCTTATATGACAGGTAAATTGTGTTTTTAAACATGTAAAATACTTAAATATTTGAGATACTTAAATTTCCCTTCCTTGAAGATAAGCATAAAGTTTTGTTTCTTACAAACTTCACAAGACTTTGCTTTAGTAAAAATTAACAACAAAATACTTTAAGCTACTTATACTAAATAGTTATATAAGTAGAGTACTTTTTTTAAATATAGTACATGAAAAGCGAAAAACCTTTTTCTACCATAATTATGGAGTTACTACTCACTAAGTCAAAGTAAGTTAGGATATTTTACATTGGTCCCATTTCATTTGTCAATGTAAGCTCCAAGCTCCAAGAAAAGATATACCAACTATTGAGAAATCTATACTAACAGGTTTAAAAATGAATTTAGAGAGGACAAAATGGTTTCACAAAAAACACAAGCATCAAGGTATACATTGAACCTACATGACTTGAGAGACAAAAACGTTATTAAAGCGCATGTTCTTCATTCACAACATAATCACAAGGATGGAGAAGGATGGATGATAAGCTCCCCTTAAAGTCTAGAGCACAAATATTCCACTGTTCCCTACAAGATCTAAGAACTGAAACATAGCCTCCACAGAAAAGGCAAAAGCAGCAGCTTGTAGTCAATCAGAATGCAAAACATTTCTTCTTGCATTATCAAAAAACAAATGAAGATTTCCACTAAAACAAAAGCATGGAAGAAAGAGTAGAAGCAGTTTATCCCCAAAGGGATGAAGAAACTGATGCCTCATCTAATTTGAAGATTAGGACCCAACCAAGAGGTCCCAAAATTTGACAGGATAACTGATTCTTTGGAAAGAAGTAAAACAACCAAACACAGAATAGTTCTGACATTAAATAGATGTTTCTGCTCATTCCAGTGAGTAAAAATGGATCAGTCTAATTTAAACTATTTTCCAAATTATTCTATTATTTGTCTATTATTTTTCTATTATATAGGCCAGATAAGTTCTCACAAGATTGTTATGGAGAAAATACAGTACTTTGTAAAAATATAATTTATCATATGTATGTAAATGTTATTGGTTCTTCATGAAAACCTCTGATTTATCCTGACAATAAAACAAATCTGTCTAGGTACTTTTGTAAAGAAAAACTTTAGGAGAGGTAAGAATTTCCCTTAAGCCTGTTAGATCCCAGTAAAAATTCTTTTTAAAAAATTAAATTGCATTGTTCTAGATTTGTAATATTCAATGCTCAATGTAGAATGTTTTACTTCAAAATTCTGAATTAAAACAGTATATCTAGCCAATTACATCATCCAATTGCAGGGAGGCAATAATGCAAGAAACAATCTCTGGACAATGAGCCCAGTTAAAGTTGATGTAAATGGGTCACTTTCACATTCAAGAGCAGATGTTAAAGGTGGCTCCACCACAAATGTACAGTGCAAGTGTTCCAACATGATAAGGGTGGTCAGAATAGAGTTGTAGGGTAACACTACAGTTGTGGATACTTTTTGAGCTGGATAGACAGTGCACTCCTGCTCAGACTTTTTATTGTAATCAGAAGAGAGCAGCAGCAGGGAGAGTGAAGCCTGAGCCTATACTGACCCCAAGGCTATAAAAATACCAACAAGTCCTTTGCACTGGGTCCAACAGTTTTTGAATGTTCTCCAACAAGAGCAGTGATCTTCTTCCCAACAACATAACGACCCCAGGTATATTTATTGGTAGTATCTTCCTCAACAAAGATGCTCCTGAGAGAGATGCTAGCCCTACCTTCATCTACTGTTTTGTTTTTGTTTTTGTTTTTGTTTTTAATTTTAAACCCTTAACTTCTGTGTATTGACTTATAGGTGGAAGATTGGTAAGGGTAGGCAATGGGGGTCAAGTGACTTGCCCAGGGTCACACAGCTGGGAAGTGGCTGAGGCCGGATTTGAACCTAGGACCTCCCGTCTCTAGGCCTGGCTCTCAATCCACTGAGCTACCCAGCTGCCCCCTCATCTACTGTTAATGGACTCCAAGTCTATGAAGTTTGCTCTGTGTACGTGCTTCCCAGTCTCTGTCTCCCAAAAAAGTTATTTATGTCATCGTCACCCACCCAAGGTCCTGTCACTAGTCTTGGTACCAATGGGACTGTTACCATGCTCTAAGCAATAGAAGCACTGCTCAGCTTACACTCTGGCCTGACCAACATGGATAGTGTTGTACTCATGCATAGTTGCTTTGATGTGTAAAGATATAAAAGGATATTTTTGACCACAGTTGAGTTACAGGTCTCTGCCAACCTACATCTCCATATTAAATTTAACATGGTAGTACCAACACTGTCCTACTTGTCTATATCCTGTTCTGACCTTCTTCCTTCTATGTATTCTTAAATATTTTATTGATGTTCTTTTCTTTAGGATTTTTTACCACTAATAACTATACCTCTCTTCTCCTGCTAACTTTCCCCAAAGTCCTTCCTTATAACAAAAAAGTATAATAAAGCAAACAAATATACATACTGACCATGTACTGGACAAGAAAAATATATATCTTATTCTGTACTTCTAGTCCAACATTTCTCCACCAAGAGATGAAGAAGCAGTCTCCTTGAGTTATGATTGGTCATTGTATTCATCATTATTCTTAAGTTTTTCAGTTGTTTTCCTTTACAATGTTGTAGTCATGATATAAATTGTTCACTTGGTTGATTACACATCAGTTCATATCAGTCCTTCTAGGTTTCCCTGAATTCTCCTCTTTCATCATTTCATACTTCACAATAATATTGCATTAGATCAATAAGTTATAATTTGTTCAACCATTACCTAATTCATGAGTGTTCAATGTAATAAATATGACAATACTACCAAAATTAATTTATTTATTCATTATTATACCATCATAATACCAAAGGATTACTATGGAGAGTTAAAAAAAATTTATCTAGAGGAGTAAAAATTCAATAATCTTGAGGGGAATGATGAGGAAAAAATGTAAGAAGGAATGGTGTCTAAAAGAATCAGAAGTTAAACTACATTACAGAGTAGTGGTAATCAAAACTATCAGATTCTAGTTAAAAATAGAAGAGTTGATCAGTAATACAGATTAATACTGCTATTAAGTCTTTTTGTACATATTGGTTCTCTCTCTCTCTCTCTTTCAAGCTTAGTTGGCCTATTTTTATATTTGATTTTATGAGACTTATCCCTTCTTGATTATGCTCTCCTTTGTTTGGTCATTTTAAATTTTTATTTAAAGAAGCATTCAATTAGGAAAGAAAAGAGTTCCAAAAAAATGACTGAAATGTCAATAAACAGGTATTTTTTTCATGCAGAGAATACTAGATGCTGTATTTTACATTATGACTTGATACTTAATTTTTAAGTAATATCCCAATGTAAAAAATGAAACTCTCCTTCTTCCTAGGTTAATAACCCTCAAATATGAATAAAATGGAGTAGTGGTAATCAAGTTACCTGACAGAGGAAATCAGAAATTCAATTCAGACACACATTAACTATCTTCTATGTATACCAGGTGATATGCTAGGTCCTGGAGATTCAAAGACACAAATCAAGTGGTCCTTGTTTTCTAGGTACTAACATTCAACTAAGCCTAAATCAAGAACCAAAATATGTAAAAAACAAAGTTATGTCAAGAGGAAGAACTTATCATTGGAACACAGGAAAAGAAATTAAAAAAAAAAAAAAACATATATAGGAGGTGGTACCTAGGTTGTATCCTAATCTTACTTTTCTACCCTTAAAATATGCTCCCTTCCCTTCCAGTGATGGTGAACCTTTTAGAGACCAAGTGCCAAGGTGTGCCCCCCACCCCCACCCCATACAGGGGAGGAAGGAAGCGCTTCTATTGGGCTGCTGGACAGAGAAGTGGGTGAAGTGAGGCATGCATGTCCTCAGTGACTATAGAGAGGGGGAGGGGGTGGTCTGAATGCTTTGCTCCCCTCCATCTCTGCTTTCTGTGTGCTGCCCACCTTCCCCACTGAACATCACCCATCTTACCCCCTCTGTACTCCCATTGGGCTGCTAGGCAGAGGGGCAGGGAATGTGAATAATATCAGGTAAGGTGGAGAGGGGGAGGGGAGCAGTTCCACCCGAGTCCTTCTGCCTTTCTAGTAAGGAACTGGGAGGGGAGAAGGAGCGCAGCCACATGCCCACAGAGAACACTCTGCATGCCATCTCTAACACCTGTGCCACAGGTTTGCCATCACTGTTATAGTCTAACCAAAATGGCATTTTCTCAGATATACTCATCTCTAATCTTTGTGTCTTTGCACAGGTGCCCCATATCCAGAACACTCTTCCTTTTAAACCTCCACATCATAAAATCTTTGCTTCCTCAATTCAAGCTTCTACATGAAGCCTTTCCTGATACCCCCAAATGCTAGTAGCCTCTCTCCCTAAACTATCTTGTATTTGTTCTATATTTATTTAATATACATATATAGGCCTACAAAGCACACTGACTAGCAAATAGTACATACTTAAAGTGCCTTGAATTTTTTATTTTTATATATGTATGTACATATATATATGTGTGTATATATGTATATATATATATATATTTTTTAACCTTTACCTTCTTAGAATCAATACTGTGTATTAGTTCTAAGGCAGAAGATTGGTAAGGGCTAGGAAATTGGGGTCAAGTGATTTGCCCAGGGTCACACAGCCAGGAAGTATCTGAGGCCAGATTTGAATCTAGAACCTCCCATCTCTAGGCCTGATTTTCAATCCACTGAGCCACCCAGTTGCCCCAAATTATTTATCATATCGATACCTTTTGTATCATTTAAAATTATTGTAAGCCCTGACTGCTATAACTTCCCCCAACACCTCCCACTTCCTTTGTGGGAGGTGTTGGAGAAAGTATAAAAGAGAGTATTGGGTGCTTTTTTCTCTCTCTATCCTGGACTTTCTCAAGCCTGGAGGTAGCTCTCTCTCTCTCTGGACCCTACAGAGCTAACTCTCTCTACCCAGTAAGCAAAGGAGACCCTCTTTCCCTACCTAACATTTCCTTTCCTAATTTAAATAAAACCTAGCTATTCTAAACCCTAAGTTGCTCTCTGATCTTTTATTTGAGCCCCAAAAGGCTCTGGTCAATTTCCCTCTGCTGGGGCTGGGGACCACTACCTTCCTTTCCCTTCCTCTACCTTCCTCTCTCCTTTCTCTCATCCATCCTTCCTCCTATCTACCTTCCTCCTTCACCCCCTCACATTTATTTGGTGACCATGAAGGGACCCTGAACCTACCCTACCTATAGCAATTTGTCCAAGACCTAAGAGCTATAAATAATTATGTCATAAAAAGACATCCTGTGGTTTCAAACCCAAACACAATAATTTCTTCTATTCCCAGCACAGCTACACACTTTACTGTCATAGACTTGTGCTCTGCTTTCTTTTCTATACCTGTACATGAGGATTCCAGGCATAGCTTTGCTTTCACCTGGAAAGGTTCATAGTGGACCTGGACTTGATTGCCTCAAGGGTTTGTGGACAGCCCTACATTATTTATGCAATTCTTAAATGCAGATACAGATGCCATCAAATTCAAACACAGCTGTTTAATCCGATATATGGACAATTTGCTCTTGGCTTCGCCAAGTGCCAAAGCACGTTAAGAGGATAGCAAGCACCTTCTTTTGGAACTATATAAGAGAGGCCATAAGGTCTCAAAAGACAAAGTTCAGTGGTGTCTCCCCAAGGTCCAATATTTAGGTTTCATTTTAACTGCTGGGTCCCATTTAATTTCTCCAAAATGTATTGAAAATATCCAAAAATTAAGGGCTCCTACCACAAAAAAGCAATTAAGGGCAATTCTTGGAGCAACGGGATTCTGTCAGCAGTGGATCCCTTGCTATGGGGAAATCGCAAGGCCCCTTGTGTCACTTACAAAGAATTCAGTCCCTGAACCACTTAAATTGGAAACAGTATCCCAAATTATAATAAGCCATTTACTTTATATGTCCATGAACAGAGAGAGGTTGCTTCAGGTGTTCTGACTCAACTGTTGGAACCAGCTCAATGCCCAGTAGCCTATTATTCAGCCCAGCTAGACCTAGTAGCTTCAGGAGCACCACCATGCCTTAGAGGAGTAGCTGCAACGGCTCTATTAGTAACTAAATCTGCCGACCTAGTATTAGGATGCCCTCTGACCATAATGCGCCCACATGAGGTTACTTATATTTTTTATAACAATACTGACAAGGAAGTGGGACAATAGAAAAAGAAATTTAAAGCCAAACAACTTAATGAAGTATGGGTATCATCAGATGGCAAACCCCTGCTCCCGAGAAATTTCTACACTCAAATTTGTCAATCCATTCATAAACATGGTCATTTCAGCACCCAAGGCATTGTAGATTCTGTTAAAAGAGTATGGGTAGCACCTGGAATAACTACAATTGCCTCCAAAATATGTACAGCTTGCCCTACATGTCAGGTCTTCAATCAATATGCTTCAATTGGCCACCATAAAAACAAAAGGCAGTAATAAAAATTTTTTAAGATGTTAAAGACAAGTAGCAAATTGGTGAGAAACGAAAGAAACAGAGCCACCATATTTCTACTAGTTTCCTCGGCAGTAATACTGATTCTATCACATTTGGGCTCCACAATGTAAGGCAGTAGCAACAGCACTTAAGATTATAAGCTCACACAGGCAGAGCTGGAAGGGGGCTCAAAGGCCAACTAATCCAATTGTTTCATTTTGCTTCCAGGCCACCTTCCTATGACATGATCGGCAGTCTAGCATCTACCTCGAACAGTAACTCAAGTTCCCCACTGCCCTCTGAGCTCTGATGGATGAACTCTGTTCTGCCCTAACCCAGCCCTTTGTGGGTAGTCTCTTGGCAATGCTCCCTGGTCACAAACCTCTACTGACCAGGACTCCAGCTCTGGCCCCTGGCCTAGGATTGGTGAGAGTTCACCTTCTCTGCCCATTTCCATGGTGCATAATCACTTACCTGCCACCTCCCCCGCTTTCCAAGTATGACTCAATCAACACTCTGGGAAAGGATGTCCCAAGAGATGGGCTTAGGACCTCAGGAACTATTCCCCTACTTCCCTGACCAGAACCCTCCTGCCTGAACATCACTACTGCAGATGCAGTGCCTTCTCCTCTGAGAAAGTAAACTCTTTGAGGACAAGGACTGTCTTGCTGCCATTTGGACCTCAGAACTTTCACAATACCTGACACAATAAACACTAAATGTTTTTTCATTTATTCATCTGCTCAGTCAATTTCAATCCTGTCTGACTCTTTATGACCCCATCTGGCGTTTTCAGGGCAAATACACTGGAGTAGTTTGCCATTCCCTTCTCTAGCTCATTTTCCAGATGAGGAAACTGAGGCAAACAGAGTGAAATGACTTGCCCAAGATCAGACACCTGACAAGCATTTGAGGCCAAATCTGAACTAACAAAGATGAGTCTTCCCATCTCTAGGCCTAGCACTCTATCCATCACACCACCTAGCTATCATTCACTCATTTCAGATGACAAAACTGGGACCAGAGGTTATACAATTTGTCCAGGTCACATAGGGACTAACCATCAGAAGAGGGATTTGAATCCAAATCCTCAACTCCAAAGCCATTGTCTTTCCATTGTTGTGCCATGCTGCATCCCTATCAAGTCAGGAAGAGCGACTGGAGTGAGCCAAATACATATCTATACCTGGGTGAATTCATTCAGGCATTTGGAGATTAAATAGCAAGATATCTCAATGAGAGGAAGATTATAAAAGAACAAAAAAGAGAACATAGCATGCAAGATGGCCAAACCATATGTCTACTTATTCTCTCCAGACCCTTATGGAGATGCTCTCCACAGACCCTGAGGATGTCCTCAATGAATGAAAAAGGAACAGATGTGATTTTGAAGATGATTTTCCAAAGCAAATCCACCATCACAATGCCCTATCTTAGTAGCTCTTTTGGGAATAAACACATTATGGTACATGAATATACTGGAAAATAACTGCCTTGTAATGAACAATTAATAAGGTCCATACACCCAAGCATGGGGAAGATTTATATGAACTGATACAAATGAAACCAACAGAACCAGGAAAGCACACTGATGTCATAGTCCATAGATTCAGGCCAGAGGGAGCCAAGGGGAGGGTCCCAGAATTAGGAAGACCTGAGCTCCCATCTGGCCTCAAACACTTGCTGATCATGAAACCCTGGGCAAGGCACTAACCACTCTCTGCCTTCTGTTCTTCAACTCTAAAATAGGGATAATGATAGCACCTACCACGGTTGTTGTAAGGATCAAATGAGATGAGTTATAAAGAGCTTAGCACAGTGCCTGGCACTTCACAAATGTTTATTTTCTTTCTTCTTTCACAGACCCCAGAATAGTTGTCTCATGGCAGTGTTAAGTCACTGCAGAACCCGGTGGAGTTGGGAAATGGTCAGATAGGAGGAAAGCGAAGGTAAAGCACCACTCGGGAGAGGTGAAGGGGCCTCAGGATCTGCTGGATATACACAAGGACAGCCATAACCAGAGGCTTGTGTAAGGCAGAGCATGTCCCCGAGAAAAGCCTGGGTCAGCTAAGAGTCTCTCCCTGCCTGGGGGGTTGGGGGGGGGGGGGAGTCTACAATTTCCTGCTGCCTCCTCCAGCAAGAAGAGTGCTCTGTGCCTTCCATCTCCTGCCCAATGTGGCAAATCCCCCAGGAGAGGCTGCCAGCCAGGCAATCATGTGCATCTAGACCCACACCAGGCATCTTCTCCTTCCTGCTAGCAGCCCAGTCTCCCAGCTATGATGGAGAAAATCTACAGAGGAACAACCCTCCCTTCCACTGCAAGTCTTCCATCTTCTGCTAGCACGTGGCCTTTGAAGATAGAGGAACATTTTCACGCCTGCTCATACTCTTCACACCCCAGGGACTCTGAACTCCTGGAGATCATCATCCAAACCCAACTCAACATCTCCCTGGCTTTCCCCTAAGACACAGCCTCCCTGGCCCCTCTTCCCAGGCCCTGCTGCACCTTCACCTCATTTTCTACTTCCTGTTTAAATAGAAGGAATTGGAATTCTCCCTCCTCCCCTCTGAGTTCTCCCCTTTCTCCATCCCTTGTGACCTTTTTTATTTTGAGGTTCTTTCAATGTATAGCTGCCGCTCAATCAAAATCCTAGTAGATGTTGTCTCCAGACACCCAGGGCCGTCCTCTTCCTTCCTCCATGAGTTTAATACCTGGATTACTATTTTTATTTCCCCTCACACGAGAGGACTTCGACATACATATAGACTCTATCACAAAGACCCTAACCACTCAACCCACTTTCTCAACCTCCTCTCCCCCTCACCTGAGGAACATATAAGGATGCTTGTGCCTTGGATCCTGCTGTCCTCTGTGTGTATGTGTGTGTGAAGTCCAATTCCTCCATCCTCGGGAAATCATGTCTAAGGGCCCGGCATCCCCTGGCATGAGTGCCACAGAGGGAAGAGCTAGAGGCGCTTAAAGGCAAGTGCAAGAAGGAGAAGCTCTCACTTCTGCTCTTGAACACACTGACTCCCTGGGCTGGCACCTGGCAAGCAACATAGAAGCATGGAGGGGAAACGAGCTGGGCTGAAATCAGGGACCTGATCTTACCCTAAGTTAGAAAGGCTGAGACCTCTCTCTACCTCTATCAAACTCTCTCTCTTTACTAATAAATGCTTATAACTCTGGGGCTATGCCTCTGGACCAATTTTTATTTGCCACAGGTACCACCTCCACGTTCAAGAATTCAAGATTATTTGACCATAATCTACTGGCTTTTTTTAAACCCTAACCTTCTGTCTTAGAATTAATACTAAATATAAGTTCCAAGACCAAAGACTGAGTAAGGGCTAGGCAATTAGAGTTACATGACTTATCTAGGATCACACTGCTAGAAGATGTCTAAGGTCAAGATCTCCCATCTCCAAGCCTGGCTCTCTATCTAATGAGCCACCTAATTGTTCTAATCTATTGCCTTTTTACCCCTCTCTGCCTTCCCTTATATAACTCTATTTTTGAAAGTAATATTTTATGTTTTCCCAATTAAATGTAAAAACAGTTTAACGTATTTTTAAAAAATTTTTGAATTCTAAATTCCCTCCTTCCCATTCTCCCTCCTTTACTCCTTGCCACTCTTCCCCTCCTTGAGATGGTAAGCAATCTAATATTTTACATATGCAATCATGTAAAACATTTTTTCCATTATTAATCATTTTGTGGAAGAGATCTCATACCAAAAAAAGAAAGTGAAATATAGTATGTTCCAGTCTGAATTTAGCCTCCATCCATTCTTTCTCAGAGGGCAGAAGGCATTTTTCATCATGAGTCTGGGATTATCTTGGATCACTGTACTGCTGAGAATAACTAGGTCATTCACAGTTGCTCATCAAAAAATACTGTCACTGATTATAGTGTCCTTCTGGTTCTGCGCACTTTACTTTGCATCAGTCCTTTTAAGTCTTTTCAGTTTTTTTTTTCCAAAGTCATCCTGCTCATCATTTCTTAGAGTAAAATAGTATTCCATCACAATCATATACTACAACTTGTTCAGTCATTCCCACTTGATGGGCAACCAACTCCTCAATTTCCCATTGTTTGCCATAACCAAAAGAGCACTAAAAACATTTTTGTACATACAGGTTTCTCCTTCTTCTTTGATCACTTTGGGATGCAGACCTAGTAGTGACATTGCTGGAGCAAAAGGTAGGAATAGTTTTAGAGCCCTTTGGGCACAGTTCCAAATTGCTTTCATAGTGGCTGGATCAGATCACAACCCTTCTGACAGTGCATTAGTGACTCAATTTTCCTGCATCCCTTACAAAATTCATCATTTTTCTTTTCTAGCATAATAGCCAATCTGATAGGTGCGAAATGATTGGTACCTCAGAGTTGTTTGAAGTACTGAGAATGGGGAGTGATTTCTCTAATCAAGAGTGATATAGAACATTTTTTCATATGATGATAGGTGGTTTTGATTTCTTCACCTGAAAACTGCTGTTTCCATCACCCTACTCTTCCTCCACACCTTGATTCTGCTCCAAGCCATCTCCCTTGCATTAGCCACTCTGCTCTATTCCCCATCTTGACTTCTTGGTGAACAATTCAACTCTCCCCTCTACTGAATCTCTAGTCGCTTTATCATATCACTAATTACAGGAAGCCAAGCTTCAGCCTTGGAATACTTCTACCACTCATCCCGTCTGCACCTTCACAAGTGCTGCTGAACAAAGACAGAGAAAATCATGGCTGTTTTGAGTACACTACAAATGTGCTACATAACCTCAACTAGGACCTCACTCCTGCTAGGCAATCCTCCCATGCCTTTCTTTAACAACTCCCTATTCCACTCTCCACAAAGGTTCCCCTTCTTCAAACCTCCCATGGCTTGCCTCCCCCACTTTCAGCTGAGACTTTCGCCTCATCTTTTACAGAACTTGAGGCAATTCACCATGAGCTCACTCTTCTCCCTCTTCCTCATCTTCTATCACTCTGATGCCTTCTGACACTCACATCATGAAGTGGGCTTACTCCTTAGCGAAACCAACCCCTCTACTTGTTCAAGTGATCACATTCCATCCTGTCTCCTCCAACAGATTATTCTTTTGTCATCTACTCTTTCACTTATTTTCAATCTCTCCCTCCCTACTGCCTCTTTTCCTACAAATATGCCCATGTCTCACCAACCATAAACCCCTCATTAGATCTTTCTATAGCTGCTAAACATCATCCTGTATCTCTTCTACCCTTTGTGGATAAACTCTTTGAAAAGGCAGTCTACAATAGATGCCTCCACTTTCTCTCCTCTTTCTATCTCCTTAGTTAACCCCTTACAATTTGGCTTCAGACTTTAATCATTCCACTGAAATTGCTCACTGCAAAGTTACTAGGGATCTCTTAGATGACAAATCCAATGGCTTTTTCTCAGTCCTCATTCTCCTTGGTCTCTCAGAAGCTTTGGATTCCGCTGATCATTATTTCTTTCTTGATACTCTCTCCTCTCTAAGTGTTTGAAATATCACTCTCTCCTGGTTTTCCTCTACCTCTCTGACCATTCCTTCTCAATCTCCTCTGCTGGATCCCATCCAGGTCACACCCTCTAATCATAGTGTCCCTCAGGGTTCAGGCCTGGGCCCTCTTCTCTTGTCCTTCTAAGCAACTTCACTTGGTGAGCTTCTCAGTTCAATGATTTAATTACCATCTTTTTGACTCTGATTTCCGAATCTTTCCTACCCCAATTTCTCTGTTGACCTTCAATCTTACATCTCCAACTGCCTTCTCATTACCTTGGGTCTGGATTACTGTAGCAGCCTCAGACTGCCTCAAGTCTCTCCCCACTCCCCAAACCAATTAACCCTCCATTCAGCCACTAAAATGATTTTCCTAAAATATAGGTCTGATCATGTCACCTCTCTCCCACCTTACTCAGTAAACTCCAATGACTTCCTATTTCCGAGGCCACACTGCAGAAGCAAATACAAAATGCTCCGTTTAACATCCAACATCCTTTATAACCTAGCTCTCTCCTACCTCTCCAGACTCTTTATACCTTATTCCTAAACACATACAATTTGATCCAATGGCACTGGTCTCTGGGCTATACCAAGAACAAGATACTCCATCTCTTGGTTCCCAGCATTTTCTCTGGCTGTCACCCATGCCTGGAATTCTCTGCCTCATTTGTTCCAATTATCCCTCTAATTCCAGTGCCTTCCTTATGTTAATTATTTACTGTTTATCCAGTATATGGCTTACTTTGTGTAAGCTTGTTTGCATTAGATTTTGAGCTCCTCGAGGACAGGAACAGTCTTTTGCCTCTTTTCTATGGAAGTGAGTGCCCAGCATGTAGCAGGTGTTTAATAATGTTTGGGCAGCCAGGTGACACAGGAGATTGAGAGCTTGTAAAGTAGGAAGACCTTGTACCCCCTGAAACTACATTACCCAAACTCCCTTTCACCACACCCATAATTCCTTAAGCTTTTCGTATCATACGTGAGTTTTCCTGGGCTGTATTTAACTTGGGTTTGTGTGGTCATGAACTTCTTGGCACAGGAATTGGTGTGGTGTGCAGTGCTAGAGGAAGAGAGGTTGCGGCCACGTGGGGTGAGTAGGGACCTGTTTCCCTACGTTTCCCTAGCTTTCTAATTTTATATTAATAAATCATTATAAATATCATACTTTGGAGGCATTGAATATTAATTTTAGAACTTACAGTTGGCAACAGGAAGGGACTCTCAGAACCTAACCTCAGATCTAGGTCCCAGCCGAGCCGTGCCCCTCGCCCTCTGTGGCCAAGGTTTCTACCATTTTAAAATCTTCAGGGGGCAGCTGGGTAGCTCAGTGGATTAAGAGCCATGCCTAGAGACGGGAGGTCCTAGGTTCAAATCCAGCCTCAGACACTTCCCAGCTGTGTGACCCTGGGCAAGTCACTTGACCCCCATTGCCTACCCTTACCACTCTTCCACCTATAAGTCAATACACAGAAGTTAAGGGTTTAAAAAAAAAAAATCTTTGTTGGTGAGCCCAGCAGCTGCTGCCTCCCGCCTCTTCCACACACCCTTCCCACCCCCTTGACCCTTGCGCTGGGCTGTCGCCACCCCAGCTGCAGCCAGAGCCTCTGTTGCCAGCACCAGGCTTAAGCTGCTTCCCAAGCCGTGGCTGATTTGATAGCTCTTGCTGCCTTCAGATGGCTTCCTGCTTTCCCCGACCCCTTGCACTGTGCTGCTGCTGCTGCTCCTGCTACCACTGCTGCTGCTGCTGCTGCAGGGACCACCTCTACAGCCACTGCTGCTGTGACTGGTAAGTTTTGAAAGACTCCCTCTCCTAGTCCCAGCCCCAGGGCTCCCTGACATCTGCAGGGCTCTTTACCTTGGCCTGGGGAGGTCCTGACTTTTTTCACCCACCCCAGGCTTTATCCTAGCTCCCTCCCTGCCCCAACTTGGGTTTCATAATCCGAGGTATCTGCTTCAACTCCCAGTTTCTGACTGTGAAGGCTTTTAGAGCAAATCCACCCTGTTTTGTAGCCATATCCTCCATTTTGGCTTCAAGCAAACACAACCACACCCCTTACCCTCCTTCCCTGTTATAGTGTGGCCACTTAGCCACCAGAGGTCAGTAGAAAGCACTCAAAAAAAACCGCACCAATTTTTTTTTCTTTTTTCTTCCTCCTTTTTCCTGCTGAGCCATAGTGGGTGTTTTTCTGCCACCAGAGGACAGCAACACCCAACAAATAAATAAATAAAGGCATTAAAAAAATTTTTTTTCAAATTAAATAATAATTACAAATAAAAAATTACAAACTATATATTATAAACAAATTATAATATATAACATAATTGAATAAATTATAAATAACTTTCCCCTTTTTGCAAACAAAATCCAACAAAATCATATGACATTATATAAAATAAAATAAAACAATATACAATATCCTTTAGCCTGCCCCTACCCAAAATAAATAATTAGATCAAAATAAATAGATAAACAAATTAATATATACATTGAAACTTATTCTCTTTTCCACTTCCCTTTAATCTACCCTTTTGATCACAATGCTCAGCAGTATCAATGCTACTCTACAAGAAACCCTTGTGGTTTTTGCTCAATTAGGATCTTATAGAGTTCCAGATTGCCTCTTTCTTCCTATGTAACTTGTAGTTTTCTTTTTTCTCTGGACTGGAAGGTCACAATGAGCTACCCAAAGGAGAATGCAGGCTGACATGCAACTTCAATTGAACCATATTGTGCATTACACTGGCCATCTGAAGATCCTCAATGGCAGTATAACAACCCCAAAGAATACGCAGACTTGCATCTTGCTAGGGATGCCATTCTTAAAGCAATGTGAGCATGCATCAAGAAACCACATGACTGGACCAAATTTAAACACATTACACAATCTGACGATGAAACACCCTCCCAATTCATGGACAGGCTCATTGAGTTGTGAGGTAGATACATGGAACTTAATATTTCTGTTGAAAAGGATATAAGGCAAATAAGGGAACAATCTGTCAATAACTCTGGTAGAGAAGTCCAAGATTACTTTAAAACAAATTGCCCTAAGTGGCCTGAAATGGACTTTGATGAATTAAGGAGAACTGCTGCTTATGTCTCTAACAACCATAAAGAAAAACAGGAAGAGAATAATAGTTTACTGGACATGGTTCAAAAGAAACTAGACTCTTTAAGTAATAAATCTGAAAAACAACTAAAAGGGCATGATACTCAACCAATGGCAATTGCCCCTCTCCAAGAATCTATCAGCCCCTTATATGCCAATTTTGTGCAAAAAGTGGTCACATAATGATGAACTGTAGGAATTGGAAACAAGCAATTAGAAATAATAACTTCAGGAATTGCAACTTTAGAAATAATAACGATTATGGAAATAATGATTACAATAATGATTTCAGGAATCACAACTTTAGGATTCATAATAAATGTAGGAATATGGATCAGGCAATTGATAACTCATACCAAATGACTCCAGAGCAATATATCTTGAGTGGAGCTCGCCCCCAAACCACCCAGGGTGCTACTGCCCCTCAAGGAGGAGCTTAAGGAACTACCCAAATATTATGAAGGTGAACGTTTGGTAACACCTATTATGACTGTCTTTTGGTCACTGGAGCTTCCAGGTCTGTATTGAAGAATACATCTGGCCCATATTTCAATTCTATAGGATCAATAAATGTAGTGGGGGTAATAGGGAAACCCCAAAAGATCCCAAAGCTTTCCCCTAGAATGGTGTCTCTAGGACCCCTGAATATGGAGCACTCTTTCCTCTTGATGCCCGGCTGCCCCATAAATTTGCTGGGGAGAGGTCTTTTATGTAAGCTTAGAGCCACAATAATTTGCTCTCCAGATGGCTCTATGTCACTGGAATTGCCTGAGGAATCCTTAACTTTGCTCCCTGTGCTTCTTTCAGATAGTCATGAGATGAAGGAGTCTCCCACTTTTGAAATCCCAACAGATATACCTGAGTCTCTCTGGGCCACATCATCTTCTGATGTTGGCCTACTTAAATCGGCTGTTCCTGTCCAAATTAAAACTAAATCTAGCCCACCTCCTTCCATTCCTCAGTATCCTCTCTCGAAGGAGGCAATAGAGGGCATTACCCCAGTGATAAATTCACTAATTGACCAAGGCATCATAATTCCCTGTAAATCTGAATGCAATACACCAATCCTGCCTGTTAAAAAGCCAAAATTGGGGCCCAGTGGCAAGTATCTCTTATTGATTTGTCCAGGATTTGAGGGCCGTGAACAATCACATTATAAAGAGACCCTGTAGTTTCCAACATAAATACTATCATTTCTTCTATTCCTAGCACAGCTACATGCTTTACAGTAGTGGACTTGTGCTCAGCCTTCTTTTACATACCTAGACATGAGGATTCCAGGCATATCTTTGCTTTCACCTGGAAAGGTTCCCAATGGACATGCTATTGTTTGCCTCAAGGGTATGTGGACAGCCCTACATTGTTCACACAATTCTTAATTGCTGATACAGATGCCATTAAATTTAAATACAGCCGTTTAATCCAATATATAGATGATTTGCTCTTGGCCTCACCAAATGCTGAGGCATGCCAAGAGGATAGCAAGCATCTCCTTTTGGAGCCACATAAGAGAGGCCACAAGGTCTCCAAAGATAAAGTTCAGTGTTGTCTCCCCAAAGAGCAATATTTAGATTTTATTTTAACTGCTGGGTCCCATTTAATTTCTCCAAAACATATTGAAAGCACCCCAAATTTAAGTGCTCCTACCACTAAAAAACAATTGGGGGCATTTCTTGGAGCAACAAGATTTTATCGGCTGTGGATCCCTCGCTATGGGGAAATCACTAAGCCCCTTGTATCATTCACAAGAAACACAGTCCCTGAACCACTTAAATTGGAAAAGGAACACCAAACAACTCTTTCAAATTTAAAACATGCTATCTTGTCTGCCCCTGCTCTAGGCATCCCAAATTATGACTTTATATGTCCATGAAAGGAAAGGGGTAGCTTCAGGTGTTCTAACTCAACTTTTGGGACCTGCTCAATGCCCAGTAGCCTATTGTTCAGCCCTGCTGGACCCAGTAGCTGCAAGAGCACCACCATGCCTTAGAGGAGTAGCTGCCACAGCTTTATTAGTAACTAAATCTGCTGATCTGGTACTAGGATGCCCTCTAACCATAATGTGCCCACATGAGGTCAAGGCATTGTTATTAAGACATAGAACTCAGGCATTTACTGATCAAAGGATTACGAGATATGAGATAATCCTATTGAATAATGAACATATCACATTAAAACGCTCTTAATCCTGCAACCTTGCTCCTGGATTTGCCAACTTCCAGAAAACCTTTACATGATTGTACATCTTTAGTGTTCACTACTGATAAACCTCATAATGACTTACTGGACACCCCTTTGGATAATCCGGATTTATTAATATTATTTACAGATGGTTCTTCTTTTATGAGAGATGGTGTGCGCTACACAGGAGCTGCAATAATTACAGAATTGGATACTCTATGGTCAGCTCCCTTACCCTCACATGTAAACATACAAGGTGCAGAACTCACAGCTTTCAAACAGGCCTGTATCATTGCATAGAATAAAAGGGTCACAATTTACACAGACTCCCATTACACATTTAGTATATGTCATGCTGTTGGCATGTTATGACTTCAAAGGGGATTCTTAACATCAGCTGGAAAATGTATTGAATAGGCAAACCTTATTACTGAACTTTTTTCTGCCATCCAGCTCCCTGAAGCCATAGTTGTTGTTCACTGCTCTGCACACACAGGTGGCACTGACCCTGTCTCCAGGGAAAACAATTGAGCAGATGCTACAGCCAAACTAGCAGCCTTAGAAGGACCCGAGTTAATTATGCCACTAACAATTACTGATGATTTGGATCTATCCCTTTCCTATAATGACAAGGAAGTGGGAAAATGGAAGCAGAGATTTAAAGCAAAACAGATAAATGGAGTATGGGTGTCATCTGAATGCAAACCCCTGCTCCCTAGAGCTTTCTATAACAATATTTGTCACTCCATCCACAAACGTGGTGATTTCGGCACCCAAGGCATTGTAGACTCTGTTAAGAGTATGGACAGCACCTGGAATAACTACAATTGCCTCCAAAATATGTACAGCTTGTCCTACCTGCCAGGGCTTTAATCAGCACACTTTTCGAAGAAAAGCCTTTGGTGGATGTCCTGTAGCTTACACACCATTTGAACATTATTTACAAATTGATTTTATCTCTATGCCAAAAGCTGGACACTATAAATTTTGTCTGGTCATAATCAATCAACTGACCAGGTGGTCTCAAGCATTTCCTACTGTTCAGGCCACAACAGCTTTTGTTGTCAAAGTCCTTCTGAAAGAGAGTATTCCTCGTTTTGGCCTGCCAGCACACATTGATTCTGATAAAGGAACTCATTTTATTGACTCAGTCTTATCGCAAATTTATTCATGCTTGGGGATAACTCCTAAAATTCCATACATCATATCATCCCCAGAGCTCTGGCCAAGTTGAAAGGATAAATAAAGAACTTAAAACTATGATTGGCAAATTGTGCATGGAGACTCATTTAAAATGGCCTGAAATTCTACCTCTGGCCCTATTTTATCTCACCATTTGATCACCATTTGAGATGCTATTTGGATATCCACCTATTCAGACACAACCATTTATCCTTGCCTATACTTCATTGTTAGGCGGGGATACAACCATTGCCACTTATATCAGACAATTACAAATAAATTTGTGAGAACTCCATGACTCTGGAGCTGCTGTTCAAGCAGGCCCTTTAGACTTCTCGCTTCACAATTTGAACCCAAGTGATAGTGTGTACATAAAGAATTTCAAACGTACTGGGTCAACTGAACCTGCTTATGGACCATTCCAGGTCCTATTAACTACACCAAGAGCCATTAAAATTGGGGAAAGGGACTCAGGGATTCATTGTAGTCATGTGAAACAAGTACCCTCTATTGATAATGAATAATTCTCTGTACTAATTATAATTGACTGTACTTATTATATTTCATTATTGATTGTATTTGACTATTGTGATGAGAATGCTCTATTGCTGGATTTGCACTATTTTGTTGACTGATCCTTGTACTTGAATGATACATGTGCTGCCTCACAGCAGAATATCTGTATTAGTGACCTATATTGACCTGATGTGCCTTTCAAAACAGTCATTTCTTTTGCATTTTCTTGAATGTATTATTGCTTTATCTACTTCATTTGCACTCACACTTTGGATCATGGCAAGTTAAAGAGGGAATAAATCTTAATTTTGGAAATTAAGGTCTATTCTTTACCTCTGTCATTGTGAAACTACACATTTTTAATATTTTGGGAGTTTTTTGTTTTTTTCTTCCTACACGTGCAATACAGTATTTGATTTTTTTTCTTTTCTCTCATTTTTTTTTACCTTTGAAGCATATGACCAGCATTAGATTTTTGACTGTTTTGATTTTTGCAATAACAATAAGCTAAAATGTCCATTTGCCTAGTGTATAAATGCATACTCAAAAAACTTCAGACTATGGAAACCTGCCACTAGTTATTTAATTATTATGAGACTTTTGCTCGATGAATATGTCTAATCCAAGGAGAATCAGACCACAAAGGAGCACAGAAGTTGACCTGCAAAGTGCCAAACAAGCACAAAAAAGGAAAGAAACCAAACCAATCCTACAGGGATTGATGACATTCTACACAAACAGCACAAAGACTTGATCTTGTGTGAGACTCAAGGTTGCAATGCTTAACATATGTTAAGATGTAGGACTTCCTTGTACCACACTCTATGTCAAGTACTCAACATCAATTGTTCTGGCTCCATTATCTCTGAAAGTAAAGAAAAGGATTGAACCAGGAAATGTTATTTCCCAACTGTTTCAATTTCTTTCATGATGTGACAACTTACTTGCTGCTAAATTAGGTTAGTGAGTGATTGTTCTTGGGAAGCTTATGAGGCATGGATCATTACAAGAACCTGTTGTGATTTGTGATTTTTTTTCTTTCCTAAAATTTTTCTTTCTTTACATTTTTTAATATCCTATATTTCCCTCAGAGGTTATTTTTTCTT
Organism: Gracilinanus agilis; assembly: GCF_016433145.1. Taxonomy (NCBI): domain Eukaryota; kingdom Metazoa; phylum Chordata; class Mammalia; order Didelphimorphia; family Didelphidae; genus Gracilinanus; species Gracilinanus agilis. The sequence continues at coordinate 89,799,037 of NC_058134.1, read as the reverse complement.
TTTTATTTTTTCTTTGGAATTTTTGATGTTTTTGATAATTGATTCATATACCTTATGCCTTGACCATGTATTCCTATGTGATTCTTATGTGTATCCCTGTATTTTCCTCAGGGGAGAATGTATAGTTATTCTCCTCAGGGAGGACTATGTTATTGCTGTGAATCTGGACTCGAATTTGATCCTAATTTGGAACAGAAGACTACTTCCCAGAATCCAGAAGGCATCATGAAAATGCCTGTAGAGACCACACACTGCACCAGAAGATCCAGAGTGAACTTTGAGACATGGAGAATTTGAACTTGGTGGGCGGGGGGGGGGGGGGGGTAGGAGTTGAATGTATTTATTTTGAATAGACACTTTTATGCCAGAAAGAGATATGTCCCCTAAATGACTTTTTGTCAATGCACCAAAAATTGGTTTTGTTCTTTCTTCCCTTTTATCTCCAAATTATTGTAAATTTTAATTTGATTATGTTCTCATGATCCATTGGGGAGACTCCCAAAGGATCATAGGGGGGAATGTAAAGTTGGAAGCCCTTGTACCCCCTGAAACTACATTACCCAAACTCCCTTTCGCCATATCCATAATCTCTTAAGCTTTTCGTACTGTACTTGCGTTTTTGCAGGCTGTATTTAACTTGGGTTTGCGTGGTCACGAGCTTCTTCTTGGCACAGGAATTAGTGTGGTGTGAGGTGCTAGAGGAGGAGCGGCTGCAGCCACATGGGGCGAGTAGGGACCTGTTTCCCCACGTTTCCCCAGTTTTCTAATTTTATATTAATAAATCATCATAAATATCATGCTTTGGAGGCACTGGATATTAATTTTAGAACTTACAAGCTAGACCTGAAGTCAGGGAGACCAAAGTTCAAATAAGGCCTAAACTGCCTCACACTAGCTGTGTGACCCTGGGGTCATGACAAAACAACCACAATAAAGTTTACTGAATTGAATTAAGTGTGAGATAAGTGCAATCACTGATGAGCTTTCCCAGGCTGTGGAATTCTGAAGGTTAATGTAATGACTTCTTTCTACTTTCTCTTAACCCTTTCTTTTCCACCCAAAAAGGTAGGGACTTAAATCCAAATGTTTTCTTTTTATTCTGTTCCTTATTATTAATACTTTAAATCTGTCCCTAGATTAAGATAAAATTTTTCATTTTCATCTTTATTTGCAGCAAAAAGAGTACAAATAGAAAGAGAAAAGGAGAAATTAAAATCCTGTCCTGATGACCAGAGATCTTGGGTCTGGAAGAAAGTCAAGCTGTGATGATATTTTTTTAAATTTATAATCTCTAGCTTAAAATTCTCAAAAAGCCTGAATTAAAAACTAGACAATTTCCCTTTTCCTTTGGGCTAAAAGCCAGTTAATTGTTATAATCAGGTGTGGCTGCTCAGACATCAGACCCATGGCAAGAAACCAGCCTCCAGAGGATGGGGCAGAGCAGAGACATAACTAGAGGAAGAAAGCCTCATGCCAGAAGATGAGAGATGGGGAGAACTCCACTTCTCAGAAAGGAAATCAAAAAGCTCTCCTCAGCCAAACTCCATTCTGCACAGCAACACCTGGAAGTTATATACCAGTGATGATAAACCTTTTAGGCCGAGTGTTGCCCTCCCCTTACACCAGATATGAAAGGAAGAAAGCACTCCCATTGGGCTATAAGGCAGAGGGGCAGGGATGTGAGAAAAGTCCTCAGAGGTGTGTGGAGATGGAAGGGAAGGAGAGCAGCCCAACCCAAGGACAGTGTGTGTGCCCACAGAGAGGGCTTTCTCTGGCATGAGTGCCACTGGTTCTCCACCCAGTTATATACCTTAGGTGGCCCTGGAATTAAGTCAGAAAGACCAGAGTTCAAATCTAGGCTCAGACACTAACTACAGCCCTGTCTGTGTAAGAACCTTAATCTCTTTGAGCCTTGGTGTACTCATCTGTAAAATTGAGATAATAATGGCACTACCTCACAGGGTAGTTGTTAAGGATCAAATAAAAAAAACATATGTAAAGCATTTTTAAAACTTCAAGGAACACTATAACACTAGTTATTATTATACATTACAATAACAACAAAATATGTGGAAAGAAAAACCATCATCAGAACTATAGATTATTCAAAATTAAAATGACCAAGTTTAGCTTCAAAGCTTAACATATAGGGTTTGATTTCTAATGTAGCCTTATGGAGAGACATAGACAAGAATCAGAGAATGAAAATATGTGAATGAACTGCAGAATCTGCCATGGTTAAAGGAGTACCTACGCTGAGGGTAAAAAGGTAACCCTGGTTGAAATGAGATGAAAATCAAGAGAGCAGAAACTTGGGGGATCGGAATGAAGTGAAGGAAGCAAGAAGAAGTAGAGATAAAAACAAAGTACTTTGGATTTTTGCATCAAGATACTAGAATTCTCTAAAACCTGCAAACATGGTTTCTTCCAATTTAGCCAAAAATATTCAAGTTAGTCCACTGAAACTAAATGTCTCTTCTCAATTTCTGGGTCAACCCCACTAAGAAAATGAAAAAAAAACTATATATATATCTGTAGCAGCAAGTATATATATGTATACACATACATATATATGATATACATGTTCATATATTTAAGTATAGATGAATTTATATTATATATATATGATTATATTTGTATAGATGCATATATATCTCCCATTCCCCTAGGTAGCCAGGTAGCACAGTAAACTTCAGTCAATAAGACACAAGTTCAAATACAACCTTGAATATTTACTGGCTTCAAGATTCAGTGTAAATCACTAAACCTTTCTTTGCCTCCATTTTCTATAAATGAAGATAATAACAGCATTCTCACAGGGCTGTTGTAAGGACCAAATGACAAATTTTGTTAAGCCCTTAACTGTGTCTAGTGCCATATAAATGTTCATTTCCTTCCTCTTCCTTTTGCTCAGAAAAGCAAATTCAAGAGATTCCCTATTTGAAGTAATCTTTAGAAGTAAAACATCCTCCAAAATGAATAGGAGTTTGCAGTATACTGAAGTATTCATCTTTCTTTGATGATTCTGATGTCACTTCAGGACCTTACAGGGCCTCAGGGTCATCATTATGAACAGTAACTAACATAATACATTGCTATAGCTGATACAGTATATTGGGCTCATTCTATTCTTAAACTTTCATTCACCCTTAAAGGTTTGGTTTGTTTTCTGAATGAGCTTGCTTACTTGTAAATTGTGCTTTCTAAGACTTGGAATACAAAGTGTTCACTAAAGAATCAATGAAGAATCTATTTATTTGAACTAACTTATTTATATGGCATAGTTTAAGTGAAAATCAATATGAATTCAGACCAATGAAAGCAAGAATCTTAAATCCATGCTCCTAAGAAAACATCTGCTTTCACCTCTCACTTAATAGTCTAAGAACTAAACATTGATACTAAGAACACTGGGGCATGTCTAATAAGATGAAATTTAATAGAGCTAAATGTCAAGTTATATATGATATAAATATAATATGTGCAGTAAAGATTGAAGGAGACGGTGTTGTTTGTGTTGTTAAATCTATTGTTTTATATGTAACTGTAATGAATTGTGTGCACTATTGAAAGAATACGCAGAAATCTATGATATCTACATAACTGGGGGGGGGGAAGGAAGAACTTAATTGATAACCATGTCCCCTGTAAACAAAATTAGTGAATATTATGTGTAAAGTCCAGGATTGATGTGAAATTACTGTATGTGCAATTACTTTACTTTATCTCCTCAACAGTGTAATATCTGATGTGTGTGCTAAACAATAGGCTATCTCATACTATATACACACACCTATATCAGATAGATAAACTAACAGCATCAAATAGAAATGAATGCTTGAAGGCAGTACACCAACTTAGAAAAGTACAAATTAACATTTTCTATATTGTACTGTAATTTCATTTATTTTGTTAAACATTTCCCAATTATATTTGAAACTGGTTCCTGATGTACTTGGGAGTTTTGTGGGAAAGCTACTTGCATTCAGCAGGCCAAGAGTTTGAAACCGTGACTCCAGATAATACCAATTGGGACACTAGTCATTTAAATGTCTTGGTGCCTGAAGCAATTCTCTAATATTCTTAAATTACTGTGGTAGACCAGCATCAGTGAGGTAGTTTCCCTCACAAGAGAATAAAGAATTCTTTTTCCAATAAAACCATGGGTAAGGCAAAAGAATAAACAAACAAATAAATAAAAGAAGAAAAGCACTAAAGTTCAGTCAATAAGGAATTGAAAGGACAGATCACTTTAAGCTAGATAAGGAACACTTCATAGATTTTATTTAAGCTAAATCTTAAAGGATGAGTAGAGGAAAAAACTGGCATAAAGTTGGAAAGGAAGGTAGAAGCCAAATGAGAATACTCCAATTTCTTCTCAACAGTATTCAAGTAAAAGTAGGGATGTATTGTTTGCATACTCCTTGCCAAGAAGGAACCATAAGTTGCATCAACCAAAGTGCCCTCCCCCAAGACCAATTAGCCTCCCTATTTAACTAGTTCTTTCCTAAGAAACAATCTCTTTAGGCACAATATACACTAAGCACTCATCAGCCACACAGCTCTTCTATTTATTTTCTATCTCCATACTCCATTCTTTTAACAATTTTCTTCTTACTCTTCTTCCACAAAAAAACCTTTCTAGGCTTCATAGGCAATAGACTTCTGGGGAACGGAAATTATGTATAAAGTTATTGCTGCACTACAAAAGGACTCCCACTGCTTACTAAAAAAAATTCCCAACTCCACAGGCTGGTGTAGAGGCAGGATGGTACAGTGTGAAGAGCCCAAGTTTGAAGTTACAATGCCTGAGATCAAGTCCTAGCTCTGCCACCACTCACCAGGTGAGTGACTCTCACTAATAAAATCATTGGGTTGAACTACATGACCTCTGAAACCTCTTTCAGTTCAAATCTTATAATTTCCAAACCTTCTGTGCCCAAGCTACTGGTCTCCAGACATAACCACTCCCAGGGTCACATCCAAACCACAATGAGACACTGCATGAGTATTTTTTAAAACTTGAAAAATATGATGAACACAAATATCATTTATAAGGAAAGGCCTTGTACAATAGTGAAAAGAACTCTAGATTTCAAATCAAAAGACATAAGTCCTAGACCCGCCAAGGCAAGTCAGAGAATCCCAGAAACCTCAGTGTTCAAAAGACTCTCAGTGAATCCCAACCAACTATAATTGAACGGTAATCCCGCTATAACATCCCAAAAAATGGTCATCCAATCTTTCCTTGAAGACCTCTAGTGAAGAGCAGCTCACCATCCTCCAAAGCAGCCCTCTCCATTTATCTTCTCTAAGGCCTCAGTTTTCTCAGTAATAAAGTTTCTATTGCAGAGTTTTGTGAGACTCAAACTAAAACATAGGAAAGCCAATCAAAAATTGTTAACATGACAAACAGATCACTACCATGGAAAACCTTTTTAAAATTGCAAAGAATTGTAATTAACAGAAATCTGGCATGTTATTTTCAAATATAATATTAAAAAATATAAGAACTCATGTTTTAAAGAACTGTAGAAAATTCATACAAATTATTTGAAGCTTTGTGTACTGAAGTAAGGCAAAAGGAGATACAGCACACTAATTTACAGAATGTAACTGATCTTTATAATACTTTACTTATTTGGATAGAGACAAGGACTAGTAGACCTCTTAATTCATTGGCAGAAAAAACTCCCTCTACCAGTGCAGGTCTGCATCTTCTCTTCAGTTTACAATTCTAAAGCAAACCTGGGAATTGTAAATTAAAAAAAATATATTTTGATAATTGTATTCCAATACTGTTGGTTTCCTTTGTAATTATATGTCATTTTAAAAACATTATACTGAGAAGGGATCTGTAAGTTTGCTCAGACTGTTACAAAGGTCCAACAAACCTGTAGTCCTTTATAAAGAGCTGGCCAAAGCCCAGAAAGGCAAAGTAACTGGACCAGGATTACACTGAGATGATATATCAGTGGCAGGACTTAAATTGAGGGGAGACCAAAAAGCACAAAAGTAAAATATAACTAAAAATGGCTTGAAGAGAGAGGAAGTGTAGGAAAAAGAGGAGGAGGAGAACAAAAAGGACAAGAGAGTGAAGTTTGAGTTCCAAAGAAAAATTGAAACATTCACTTGCCTATGGACAAAAAGAAAACAAGGCATTTCTACAACTACTATTGCCACTCTCCTCATCTTAAGTCTACCTCTTTCTTTTACTAAGAGGGCTCAAGAAAAATGCATGGATCACTGCTATGCTGCCATCACTTCACACACACATCCTTTTCCTTTAAAAGCAGGGGAGGAGAAAAAAAAAAACAGGTACAGATGGAAATATCAAACTTCAGCTTCTATATATAGGTCGTTTCTGGTGTCTCCTTCCTGACCACTGCTGGTGACAGAGATTGAAGGCTGGACTAAAAGACCTGTCGCCTCTCCGGAAGTCTGTACCTATGGCCTCTGGACCTTCATCCAAGCCCTGGCTCTTAGTGAAGTCCAATCTTCTTCCCACCGAGGAGGGAAAGGTTACAACCTTGATTGGGAAGAGAGGGGGAAGGAAGAAGAGGGGGAAGCAACGAAACCAAAGATGGAAGTGTTGACTCCAAATCAAGGAGAAGGGTAGTGCCAAGCCAAGCTCAGACAATAATAAGCAAGCTGAAGTCTCAGGAAATCCTGAAAAGACTCTTAGAGTGACAGGACAGCCCCCACCCCCCAGGGCGGACCAGAGGGGATGGGTGTCACGAAGCAGCGTCTCGTGGCACAAGCGCAGCCGCGGCAGGGTGGTCAGCACACGAGTGTGACCGACAGCGCCCGAGCCCTGGCCGCGGTGCTGGCCAGGGGAAGCCAAGGCAAGCCAAGGCTGAGGCGGGTGGGGGAAGGGAGGGGGTACGGAGAGCATGTCAGGAGCCCGAGGGGGTGGGGGGAGGGTTAAGGGGGTGGGACGAGGGAGGATAAGCAAAAGCAGAGGAGGGGCCGCCGCGGGGTCGGGCGCTCGACTCCCCGCACTTGGCAATGGAAGGCCGAGCCCTAGCAGGTGGAGGAGGCGGCAGCGGATGGGCAGCGCCCCCTTCCTGCTCCCTCCTCCTCCTCCTCCGCCTTCCTCCCTTTTCCCTCCTCCTTCCCCCCCCTCACTCACCGTGGACTCCCGCACTTGGCTGTGGAAATGCTGCTCCCGGAGGGACACCTCGTCCTCCGCTTCCATCCTCCTTCATGCCCTCCTCTCCGCCGCCCAGATCTGCCGGCACCGCGGCACCATCGCCCGCCAGGGGCCGGGGGCTGGGGGCTGGAAGCTGGGGAGCAAGTGGTGCTGCCCGAGCGGGAGCGGGCGCGGGCACGACAACAACAACAACCGCCGCCGCCGCCGCCACGGAAGCCGCTCGTGCTCGGGGGAGGACAGAGCTCGAGGAGGGTGGAGGGGAGAGGGAGGAGGGTGATGAGAGAAAGGGATTACTTGGCTCCGCCCCTCTAGGGGAGGGAGAGATGTCGGAGGGGAAGCGCGCCCCGTAGTGCGCGTCACAGAAATGCGCCGCCTCCTGCTCGGGAAAGAGCAGAACCAAGAACCAGATGAAAGAGACAGGGGCGGAGATCAGGGAGAAGGAGGAGGAGAGTAAGGGGTGGGCGGTGCCTTTATCCATGGGGGTGTGGCTCCTGCGGAAAAGCCCTTTTGGGCGGGGTCATAAGTGGGCGGGGTGAAGCCTCCCTTGCAGGGGGCTATTGCCAAGCTCTAATGAACCAACCAGGGAGGGTTGAGCTGGGAGCTTTTGCTCCTCCGATTACACTCCAGGTTTGGCTCTTAAGAGGTTAAAGGAATTGAGTGCCGTAGGTTGCACCCCTTCCCATTTCCTGGAAAAGAGGGTGGGGGTGTCAGTCGTGTTGATTCTGTTTCAATGGCCGGCGCTTTTGTGTCCGGGGAATTGTCAGTTTCCAGCACCCCGCTTTGCTGGCTCATCAACCCCAGCTACGCCTTTGTTTCCACGTTCTCTGTGGACCAGTTTTTTTTTTGTTTGTTTGTTTTGTTTTGTTTTTTTGTTTTGGCAGTGAGGCCTAGTGGGTGGGTCTCTGGGATCTTTTGCTTGACCAAAGTAGGTGAAAGGTCAGGAGCTGCATCCAGAAGAGTAAGCTTTAATCTGTGAATCAGGAAACGTGGGCTCCCGTGGAGCTGATAAACAGGCTAGAAGTATTGAAGGGAAGGTCATCAGTCTCATCTGTTAAATAAAGATAACCATGTCTAGGCCATCCCTAGAGATACCAGGTGGCCCTCACCAGCAGTCAAAAGGTTATTTACCTTCCAGGGCCCGTTTTGTCATTTTTAACTAGAATGTATTCACAGATCTGGAGGTGTGAAAATTTTAACCAAAAATGTCCAAAATTTTATTCTAGCATAGAGATAACATGGGTTAGAATTGTTGAGGGGAAACATAAAAGCCGGTGCCTATAGTAACTATTTTCTCCAAGGTCATCTACATCCTTCTTTCAATAAATCTAATGGCTTTGTTTCAGCTGTCATTCTCCTTGCCCTCTCTGCAGCATTCCAAACCAAGGACTGCCTGCCCCCTCTTTCTTGCTTCTGAAAAATTATGCACTAGATTTACCAAAATAGTCATAGCCTTATTTTATGTGGTAACAAAGAACTAGAAATAAAGCTGATGAATGAATCAACAAACTAAAATGTAGATTCACTAGAATATTTTTGTGCACTAGGCAATGAATGAAGAATTCAAGAAAAACATGGGAAGATTTATATGAATGGGTGTTAAGTAAAAAGCAGAATTACAAGAACTATATGCACAATGACTAAATGTAGATGAAACAGAAGAACAAAATGCATAATGGCTACAATAAAATGTAAGTGGAAAAGCTATATGCACTTATTGTCTCCACTTTCTCATCTCCTACACCACCCCTTGGAATCTGGATTCAGTCCTGAATGCCAAATTGCAACTGCAATCTATCTCCATGATCTTCAATAATCTCTTTTATTGCTAAATTCAGCAGCCTTTTTTCAGTATTCATCCTTCATGCCTTTTCTGTAGCATATGACACTTGACAACCTTGTCCTTCTTGACAAGGTTTTCTCTTCTTCATGTTTCCTACGTGAGTTTTAAAACACTTGCTTCTTTTCCTGTGTGACCTGTATATCCTGTATGACCAATCCTTCTTAAGCTCTTCTATAATTTTTCATGTCTCACTCCCTTTGCATGGGTGTAACCCAGGGCTTGGCCCTGGGCCCTCTCTTCTATTTCTCTCTTCTGCTTAGTTTCTTTCTTGGTGATCTCATCAGTTCCCATTTAGCTATATTTCTATGCTCATGATTCTCAAATATAGATATTAATATTTTAAACATTCCTGAACTCTAAGTTCCATACCTCTGAATGCCTGTATCTCAAACATAAGATGTCCCAAACAATGGTCATTTTATCACCTGCTAAATCCATTCCTCCTAAACCACTCCTCCCTTCTTAATTTTCCTATTTCTTTGGAGGCACTACCATTTTCCAACCACCCAGATATACAATCTCAATTTTCACTCTCCCTTCCCATCTTATACAATCACTTGTCATCAGAGGAAGTGCACAGAGCTGCCATTGTGGCCTTCCTGACCCAATGTCTGGAAGGGCAAGCAACAAACTGCAGCTCGGGCTGGGAGCTGGGGATTTAAGGCACAACAAAATTCCAAAATGGGAAGTGAAGCATGACCCCAAGGGGTGTGTGATCAGTGTATTAAAGGATGAGAAGAGAGGTCACATTCAGCCAATCATGGAATTTGGCTCAAAAAAATCCCATATTTATCCTTCACCTTTTACAGCCCGACATTCCACTTAGTCTCCCTTAGACCCCTCACTCATTTGCACAGATGTCATTAGAACATTCCCTGTACCCTTGCCACCATACCCATCAAGGGAAAAAAAGAAATTACTGAAAAGACTACATGATCAAAAAAGTCTGGAGACAATCATTGTTCTAGAGGTTGCCTTACATAGTTATGGGGCTCTGTTTTCACCACTCTTTGCTTTCTTGTGCTAAATGTTCTCTGCAGATTATCTCTACTCCGGCACATGATAACTGTAGCCCTCTTCATTCTCTCTGCTGATCTACTTAGTCAGCAATTCAATTAACCTCCAACACATTGGTCTCTGCACTTTTTGATTAGGCACCACTACATTAAAATAATGTTGCATACTTACCCCCAATATATATGTAACCACTTACTCATAATTATATTATATTCATTTACTACTAACACCAAAAGAAGGATATTTTAAAAGAAAAGAGAGGAAATAATATTTGAAACCAGAGTAAATAAAGTCTATTAAGAAAGAAAGTAAAATGGCATGATTTGTGCTTTTTAAAAAATAGATGTGGGAACTGTGTGGAAGATGAATTTGCTTAGAGAGAGACTAAGGATAGGAAGACCAAACAACAAACTATACCCGTTGTCCAGGCAAGAAGTGGCAAGAATAAATTAGACAGTGGATGTAACTAACAGAAAATGAAGTAAGCAGAATCAGGAGAAATATTTTTACAATAACAACAATTGTAAAGACAAATAACTTTGAAAGACTTGGGAACTCTGATCAGTATAACCAACTACAATTCTAGAAGACCCAAGATGAAACTTGGTACCCACCTCCAGATGGAGAAGTAACAAAGAACTCAGAGTGGATATTGAGTTTTTTTTTTTTTTAATGGCTATAGCCACTAAAAGATGAGCTGTGGGGAAGCAAGGGGCAAGATGGAGGGAGAGAGTGTTAAAAAAGATAGAGTACTGATCCAACCATTCTGGATGAAAATTTGGAGCTATGCTCAAAGGACTATAAAAGAATGCCTGCCCTTTGATCCAGCCATACCATTGTTGGGGTTGTACCCCAAAGAGATCATAGATAAATAGACTTGTACAAAAATATTTATAGCCACATTTTTTGTGGTGGCAAAAAACTGGAAAACGAGGGTATGTCCTTCAATTGGGGAATGGCTTAACAAACTGTGGTATATGCTGGTAATGGAATACTATTGTGCTCAAAGGAATAATAAACTGGAGGAATTCCATGTGAACTGGAGAGACCTCCGGGAACTGATGCAGAGTGAAAGGAGCAGAACCAGAAGAACATTGTACCAATACACTGTGGTAAAACAGAATGTAATGGACCTCTGCACCAGCAGCAATACAATGACCCAGAACAGTTCTGAGGGATTTATGGAAAAGAATGCTACCCACATTCAGAGGAAGAACTACAGGAGTAGAAACACAGAAGAAAAGCAACTGCTTGAATACATGGGCTGAGGCAGACATGATTGGGGATGTAGACTTGAAACTACCACACCAATGTAACTATCAACAATTTGGAAATAGGTCTCCATCAATGACACATGTTAAAACCAGTGGAAATGCGAATTGGCTAAGGGGGGGGGGGAATGGGGGGAAGGGGAAAGTAAGAGCATGAATCATATAACCATGTTAACTTTTCTAAAAAATAAA
>NC_058134.1:89765211-89787205 GCF_016433145.1 Gracilinanus agilis | reverse complement strand
GAAGGAAGGAAGGAAGGAAGGAAGGAAGGAAGGAAGGAAGGAAGGAAGGAAGGAGAGAGGGAGGAAAGAAGGAAGGAAGGAAGGAAGGAGGGAGGGAGGGAGAGATAAAATATAACATGTAGCCAGAGTAATCATGGAATTTTAGAGCCAGAAATAATCTTAAAGGTTTTGTCTCATTTTAAATATGACAAAAATGAGGCCCAAAGAAACTGGATGACTTGAATGATTCCATACAACTCAGTAGTGGCAGAGGTAGAAGTAAAAACCATACTGCCTACCTCTTGGGGTAGTGTTCTTTCTGCTCTAACACAATATCCTTGAAAAAAGCCCTCCCTCTCAAACTCAAACTCTCAAAGCTCCTTCTAGATTTACCCTCCAGTTCAAATGGAATCATTAATATCAGGTGAGTTGTCACATACTCTTGAGTGTCAACATTTCTAAAAAGAAAGAACAGGGGGCAGCTGGGTAGCTCAGTGGATTGAGAGCCAGGCCTAGAGACAGGAGGTCCTAGGTTCAAATCCGGCCTCAGACACTTCCCAGCTGTGTGACCCTGGGCAAGTCACTTGATCCTCATTGCCTACCCTTACCAATCTTCCACCTATAAGTCAATACACAGAAGTTAAGGGTTTAAAATTTTAAAAAAAAGTATTCATCAAAAGAAAGAACAGTGAGAAGTCATACTTAACCCTTTCATAAACCTCCAATGAATGAATGAAAGAATAATAAATAACCCCCTAGCCATATCCCCACACTGGGGCAGAGCTGATAGAAGTGCTTCCCTAAGATTTATGTATCACTGTAAACCTATTCAACAATACTTAACTTTTGTTGTCTCTACTAGCCACCTATTTCCAGGACTAATTGGATGAATATTTCGATATCATGCATTATTCCATAATTTTACAAACTAACAAACAAAGATATCTGAGCTGTAATAGGGCAATTGTCTCTACACCCACAAACTATCCATAGGAGTTTATACTAAACTCATTTGCTTTTAAATGAGTTTATGGTAAACTCATTTAAACTCATGGCTTCTTTTTGTGGAAAGTAGAGGATTCTAATACAAAGAAGAAACGTCTTTATCAATGTGCTTTGCAAAAAATAGCTTCACAGTCCTGAACAGATGAAATGATCATCATATCCAGAGAAGCCTCAATTTCCTAGAGTAAAGAACAACACTGATAGACTAGTCAGACTTTTCCCTTCCAAATCAGAAAGAGAGACCAGAGACATATTAACAGGAAAGCAAGAAATGACTGGCAGGTTTCATAAATACAGCCAATGAGACCTCCAAAAAAGTTGTACCAACCCAAGTGTGCATTCTTACCTGCCTTACTTATAATTGTTATTTTCTGTTTTCCATGCACAGCATTCCATTTTCTAACTCTCAATTTTGGCTCATACTGTACCTCATGCTGGTATGATCTCTCTACCTCTTGGAATCTTTATCTCCTTTCAAATCATGGTTCCTCACCTTTTATAATTTGTAACCTTCTATCACTTAGCTCCACATTTCTCTGTGTGTTAGATTAAAGATACTAATTAGTGTGGATTTTCTCAATTATAATTAGTTTAAGAACACTAACATGATAGGATGCTTGGAATATTTATCTCTTCTCAAGACATAATTCCTCACCTTTATAGGAGACTTTTCCAAATCCCAGTTGTTAATGCTTCAAATTTTGTATTTACTTTGTACATATTAACCACCAGATGGCACTTCTAGCCATTAACCTGATCCTGTTCAACAGAAAAGAACAGTCTAAATTAGTCCCCCAATTACATTGACAGTTATACATTCTACCCCATTAGAGTAAGTGAAGAGTGCTAGGGGAATGCAAAAATCTTTACCATTATCAAAGAGTTTATGACCTTCTATCACTTAGTTCTACATGTTTCTATGTAATTGTTAGGACTAAAAACATTAGTTAGTATGGATTCATAGTTTAAGAATATTGACAAGATGGGTTGCTTGTCAAGGACTAAGACCAAACTAGTAAGAATATCAGAAAGGTTGGAAATAAAGAATTAGTAGAAGGAACTAGGGATATTTAGCCTGGAAAGAAGAGTGAGAGTGTGTAAATTTGTGGGAAAAGCAGAGAATAAATATCTGCTTTCCTAAACTGAGTTGTTAAGAACTGAAGGAGATATTCTAGATGTTGTCTGATAAGAATAGAAAACAATGAAACAAGCTCACATACCTTTTCCTGAACAATATATTTCTGTTAATGTAGATTAAGACAACATTAGCTTTTTGGCTACCATATCACACTGGATTCACATTGAACAACCCTGCTGTTTCCATTAATTCAAAAATCACCTACTAAAATTCTTGTAATTTGATTTGTCTTCATTTTGCTGGTAATTAAATTATGCCAGTCACTTAGCCTGAGGGAAGACCCCTCCTGAAGGAAATGGGAGTGGAGGTAGATAGGAAGAAGGGAAAGGCTGGGCTCAATTCACAGTCCAGGTCAGAAATAAACCAGAATCAGAGCTGGGTCAGAAGCCAAAGTTCCTTAGGAACTCAGACAGAGGTAGGAGTTGAAAGTTGATATGAAGGATCTGTGTAAACAAGTATATGTAGTATTTTAACAATGAGGGTTAGGGATCAGAGATTTTGAGATGGAAGGGACCTTAGAAACCCTCTAGTTCAACCTCTTCATTTTATGGTTGAAGGTACTGAGTCCCGGAAAAGTTAAATAACATGCTTGAGGTTATACAAGTAGGAACTGACAAAATCAGGATTTGAACACAGGCCTTCTGACTCCAAATTCCACTGCCTCCCTAAGAAGATAATTCAGGCATAGGAAATGGTGTAAATTAAAACACTGAAGCAGAAATGTGAATGTGTATGGAAGATGATAAATAATTCAGTTTGACTGGTGCTTAGAAAATATAGTGAAGCTTAGTGTAAGATAAGGGCAAAAAGGTAAAGTGGTACCAGAAGTGAAAGATTTTAAATAAAAAGCTAAAAAAGTTAAGACTTTACTCAGTAGATAACAGGGATGCATTAGAGTGTTTTGAGCGAAGGGGAAAAAACTGTATTTAGGAGATTAATTTGACAATAATTAATAGGTAGATTTAGTATCATTTTACCTAAAAAAAAAAAAGTTAATTGTTTCCTATTACCTCCAACAAGAAGCCTGCTATTTAAGACCCTACAAAATTTGAACCCATTTCCACTCATTTCTTATTGCTTTACTACAGAAACTCTGCTCTAGCTAGGCTAGTTTATTCAGTGTCTCTCCTTGAACATATCTTCTAGGAGAAAAATCTGAGAAGATTGATGTGAATTGATGCAGAATGAAGCAAGAGGAACTAGGGGAGTAATTTATACTATAATAACATTATAAAAACAAATAGCTTTGAAAGATTTAAGAACTCCAACCAATGTAATGACTAACCATGATTCTAGAGAACTGGTACAACATGTTTCATCATCAAAGAAAAAGCATTCTTTCTGAAAAAGAGGTCATAGACTCAAGGCACAGAATGATACATACATATTTTTTGGATATGGCCAATATAGGTATTTGTTTTGCTTGACTATGTATATTTTTACAAGGGTTTTTTTTGTTTGTTTGTTTTTTTCTGGTCTAGAAGGAAGAAAAAATTGATTTTTGTTAATTAAAAAAAATAAGTTAAATTAGGGGAAAAAACATTTTCCAGATTCTTTACTATTTTTCATACCATTATCCAATAATAGCCAGTCTATTTCTCTCTACTTATCCCATATCCTCAGCATCTTTCAAAACCAAACTAGTATCGCTAATAAAGGTCTAATATCCAAGATATCTAAGGAGCTGGCTTAAATATACAATAAAAAGAATCATTCTACAGTAGATGAAAGGTCAAAGGAAAGAAACCAGCAGTTTTCAAAGGGAGAAATACAAGCGTTCAACAGCTATATAAAAAAGTTCTCCAAGTCACTAATAGAAAAATGCAAGTTATAAGAATTCTAAAATTCTCTCTCATGCCTGTCATATTGTAAAAATGACCCCCAAAAGGATTGTTACGATTGTCAGAAGAAGCCATGAGAAAACAGGTGAACTAATGTAATTCCATGTTGGTAGAAATGTGAGTTAATCAAATTACTCTGAAAAGGGTGTCCATCAATTAGGGAATGGCTAAACAAACTATGATTTATGGAAGTAATAAAATAATATTGCATCATAAGAAATAACAAAAGGATTTTATTGAGAAACCTGGAAAGACTTGTATAAACTGATGTATAGTAAACAGAAATTGAAAATTTTTATAGAAAACAACACTGCAAAGATAAAAAACTTTGAAAGACTTAAAATCTCTGATGAATGCAGTGACCAACCACAATTCCAAGAGTCTGATGATGGATAGAGCATGCTATACACCTACTCAAGGTACAGAAGAAGACATAAATTTTTGGATACCTCCAACATGAAGATTTGTTTTACTTTATTATATATATTTGTTACAAAAGTTTGGAGTTTTTTCTCAGTTTCTAAAACTTAAGGCATTATATAATGTAAGTTATAAATGGCCTAGGGAATGACAGTGATCAATATGGCACAACAGTGTTCAAACCAGTATAGAACTGGTGCCCAGGGGTTCTGAATGTTCCTAGAGCTTTATACAAAGATACTAGAAAGAAGGTCCTAAAGACCAAATGCTCTGTTCCTCAAAGATCCTAGAGGGTCAAACCTTAGGAGGTGGAGTCAAAACAGCAATTTGAGCAATCCAGATTGAGATGAAGGAGGGTTGACCAGTCCCATCAGAAAGCACAGCTGAAATGATCACCCTAGTGTAAATACTAATAATATGGAAATAGGTCTTGATCAATGACACATGGAAAATCCAGTGGAATTGCTTATTGGTTATGGGAGGGGGTTGGGAGGATGGGAGGGAAAAAACATGAACCATGTAACTATGGAAAAATATTCAAAATTAATTAATTAAATAAACTTTAAAAATTAAAAAAAAAGCACAGCTGAGAGACAAAGACACAATTTGGAAAATAAAGCCAAAGAAAAAAAGAAACCAAAGAAGATTCCAGCCAGAGAGCAAAGTGAAGACAGAAAAAATCCACTGGTCACTTTCTTTTTTTATTTTTTAAGATTATTTTACCCATTATATGCAATAATAATTTTCCACATGAGTTTTCTGAAGTTATAAGATCCAAATTGTCCTCTCTTCCCTCCCCCTTCCCAGAGATGGTGAGCAATTCAACCTGGGTTACACATGTATTATTATGCAAAACATATTTCCATATTGTTCACTGTAAAAGAATACTTCTTCTGGTTCTGCTTATATCACTCTGCATCAGTTCATGTAGGTCTTTCTGACTCTTTTTGAAATCACTGTGTTCATCATTTCTTATAGCACAATTGTATTCCATCACCATCATATACCAAGATTTTTCAACCATTCCCTCGTTGATGGATATCCCCTCAATTTCCAATTCTTTGCCACCACAAAAAGGGCTGCTATGAATATATTTTTGTACAAGTAGACTCTTCCACCCCCCCCCCTTTTTAATATCTTTTCAATACAGACCTAGTAATGGTATTATTGGATCAAAGGGTATGCACCCATTGATCACTTTCTGAAAGGAATTACAAAAAGAAAAGTCCCAGCAACATCGTGGCCAAAATCCAGAGTTCTCATGTCAGATAAATAATATTTCAAGCAGACAAAAAGAATCAATTCAAATACAAGGAACTATACTTGGGATTGTACTGCTTAACATGAGAGGAGATCCTGGAATATGATATTCCAGAAGATAAAAATAATGAGCTTATACCCAAGCATCACTTACTCTAGAAAGCTGAGTGCAATTCTACAGGAAAAAAATAGGACTTTTATGAAATAGAAAACTTTCAAACATTTCAGATTTAAAAACCAGAGCTAAGTAGGACCTTTGAAATGCAAACACAAGAGGAAAGAATAACCTAGAAAAGTAATTTTTAAAAATTTAGTTGAAAGGGGCTGTATGATAATGTACTCCTAACATTCTAATGAGAGAAAAGGAACAAGTGTCCTTTCAGAACACTTATCCTTAATAAGAGAATTGACATGGCACCTACTATGTGCCAGGTACTGTGCTAAATGTTTTTTCCAAATATTTGATTTTTAAAACAACTCTGCAAGGTAGGTACCATTGTGACCATTTGTTTTTGTTCTTCTGTCGTTTCGGGCTGGTCCAACTCTTTATGACCCAATTAGGAGTTTTCTAGAGGCAGTTAGGAGGCCATGTAGATAGAGTGATGGGTCTAAAGCTAGGAAGACTCATCTTAATGAGTTCAAATCTGGCCTCAGAAATTTACTAGCTATTTGACCTTGCTCCTGTTTGCCTCAATTCTTAAATCTGTTAGATAAGTTGAAGGAGGAAATGACAAACTACTCCATTATCTTTGCCAAGAAAACACCAAATGGGTCACAAATTACTGAACAACAACACAAAAGGAATATACTGAAGAAAGAAGGAAGAAGTCAATGGAACCTTCTTACCATAATTGAATGAATAAGAAGTAAACAAACAGGAACAAAGGGGTCAGATGAATAGGTATCAATGAACATAACTCTTATCTGAATTGGACAAAGGATAGTTGAACGCATATACACACATACACAGTTTGGGGTAAAAACATATCAAATTCAGAAGGGAAACAGGATGGTAGGGAGAGGTTAAAAGAGAATAATATCAAGGAGGAGATAATTCCAAGAAAAAATAAACTTCCTGATCCTGAAAAGAAAATTAAAAGTGGGAAGAAAAAGAATTTGAAACTAAGGTAATGTTCATCAGTTAGGTAATAATTTAACAAATTGTGATATATAGATGGATCACAATATCATTGTACTTTCGGAACTGGCAAAGGACACAACTGCAGAAAATCCCAAGAAGCATCAATTGATGCAGAATGAGGTTATCAGAATTACAACAATTTATACCAGGACAACAACACTACAAAGAAAACTGACTTGTGAAAGAACTATGATCGAATGATAAACCAACCATGTTTCCAGAAAATCTGTGTTATCAACCTCCTGACAGAGACATGATGGACTCAAAAAGCAACGAGATAGTTTTTGGACATGGTCACTGGGTTGGATTTCATTTTGCTTGGTTATGATATTTGTTAACAAGAGATTTGGTTTGGTTTGGTTTTTCTTTCTGAGGATCTTTTCACTGGAGGGTTTAGAGAGGAGAAAGCAAGTTACATATATATGTAGTCCCAAAAAGAGAGCCACTGAAGCATTTTTTAAATACACAGAAGAAAGTTCACAAAGAGGCAAAGACAAAGCAGTTTTGAAAAAAATATGTGGGATTTACTATGTTTTCTAAAAAAAGAAATGGCACAAAAGAGATAATCACTTTTTCATATAAAAATTTTACATTAGTGTTCTGCTGTGAATATGGAGAGGTTCTTTTGTGTGTGTGTTTAAGTACAGAATTAAAAGATAATTGAACAAAAGAATTAGTCAATAAATATTTGTTAAATATCTACTTTGTGCCAGGCACTGTGCTAAGTGCTAAGCTAAGAAAGCCAACTATCTTTGTTTTGGGCTCTAGTTACACTAAACATTTAACCAGAGTATTAATGATGCAAAAACACAAGTTTTATTTTCTGGCCCTGAACATCAGGTTCTAGTGAAGGTTCAAAGGATGAGGTTGCCAAAAGTCTGATGCTAAGAAAGGAAAACAAAAAAGGTCACAGACAATCAATCCATCCCTATATAATCATGATTTGAATTTCTGTAGAGTACTCTTGGATTACTTTAATAATTATGGGTTACTCTGACTTCTTTGCTCTATGACAAATCATAGCTTCAGAAAACTTCTACTCAAATTTGAAGGAAAGGAAGATTTTATAAACCTTTTCCCAAGGCATTGCTCATCTAGGTCTTTGAAAAAATATTTGGATGGGAATGACTTCTTCTGCTAAAGTTTTTTTTAAGGTGTTGGTGTTTGTTTTGTTGTATAAATGTGACTAATTAAGAAAATATTGCGAATTGGACTCTGGCCTTTCAGAAGCCTTCTAGTCAAGAACATTATAGTTATTATACCCCAAAATAAAATATTTTTAAATGAATACTTCTTGCTTATAGATTTATCATCAAGGCTAACTACAACACACTGTGTGGTCTGAGACATCAGATTCCTTTAACCTCTAAGATTTTCTGGGTTTGCTATGAAAATAGGTGGTTGGGAGAAAGCCTGAACAGAAAGGTTAGTAAAGTCATCATCAGGCTGTTGACTATTCTACAATGTCTCCATCCTTGTTCTAAATTTTATCTTTTCTCATGAACATGTGACCTGCTACAAACTTCTACATAAAAAAGAATATAAGAATGAAAAACAAGACCCTCCCTTGCTGGGCTCTGGGCATTTTCTCTGGCTATCACCCTTGCCTGGAATGCTCTCCATCCTCAGCTCCACTTACTGCCCTCCCTGACTTTCTTTAAGTCCCATCTAAAATTCCATCTTCTATAGCAAGATGTTCCCAAATCTTCTTGTTTCTAGTGCTTAATTACTTATTTCTTTATCTTAATTATTTCCTATTTTATCCTGCATATAACTTGTTTGTACATATTTGTTATTTGTGTCTCCCCCATTAGATGGTGAGCTCCTCGAAAGCAAGGATTTTCTTTTGCTTCATTTTGTATCCTCAGTACTTCACATAGTGCCTGATACATAATATGTGCATAATAGATATTTATGGACTGATTGGGGCACTTGTCTGTATCTCATAAACCACGCCTCTAGGAAAGACCAAATGTCATTTTCCATCACCAGTTAGAAGCTTGGAGCCATAGAATGTCAGTGCTGAAAGAGAACTTTGGAGATCATCCCATCCAACTGTTTTAACACATGAGAAAGGGGAGACCCAAAGAGGTAAAACAACTTTTTCTAAGGGCTTAGCTAAAGAAGAAACTATTTTTATATACATACTGAAAGTCTCCTTTTTATCTGTAATGAGGAGAGGGACTAAAGCAATGCTAGAGAGCCTATTTTTCAAAAGGTAAGATGACGTGAAATGGAAATGTCTTCTGACATGTGATTCTGTAACTGGTTCTGGTCTACTAACCATGTGATAAAGAACATAATATTGATTGAGAAGTGGCTAGAAGTAGGATTCATTCAAAATGCACTAGTCAGTCAGGGCTTGGCTGCTGGTCAATCTCTTTCTTGGCTCCTTGGCTGCATTCCAGTGAGAGACAATGTTCTAAGGGAAATATTTGTCTCTATTCTTTACCTCTTCTCACTTATTCTCTTAGGTTTTTAAGGCTATTGAAGATGTTTGTCACCCTGAAAGGTCAGGCAAGAGAGCTACTAGAGTCTGGGAGCTGGAATTCATGTCAGAATTTGACAGCAAGGAGCAAAGTGTCAAGTGATCTGCCTGGCATCGTTTAGCAGGAGTCAAGATACGGACTCTTCTGTCCATCAACCATTCTGAATTTGGAAGTGAGGTTGATGGGGAAAATGTCATGAAAGAACAAAATTAAGTCTGAACCTACTCACCCCAGAAACTAGAAAGTGTAAGTGAGATAGTATGCCCCAGGGTTTAGGGAAGAAATGTTTATTCTGCTGTTCTTCCTATATTTGTAGTGAAAATATCCCTAATCTATGTTAATTGGTTAAATGGAACTGAATTGTTAATTACTGGTGATCAACAGTGGTGAAAATACACAGGAATGAGGGCTCAGTCTGACATTAAAGAAAGATACTCCAACCTCTCAGGAGTACTCCTTAGAATGATAAGAGGAGATGGACCCTCATTATTGGTTTTACTCTCTTTACTGGTTTTTCTTGGTCTAATTTTCTAACCCTAGGTTACAGGCCAAGCTCATACAAAACCAGGGCAGAAATCCTCCAAGAAGCTCCTTTGATACGGAAAGGATCATGATGACTCCCAAGTTTGACATGTCACCTTTCTCTAAACCATTGCACACTGATCCCCATTCCCCTGTCTTTTAAAATCCCTAGCTTCATCAAAGGCTCACCTCAGGCTCATTACCTACTTCTTGGTGGTTTCTCCCTCCCCAAATTACATCTGTGTCAATGTTGTCTTTTTCCCCACTCCCAGGAGAAGGTAAGTTTCCTCAAGGACAGAGACTTGATTTTTGCCTTTGAATCCCCAACATTTAACATAGTGCCAAAGAGTATTCCTGATAAATGTTGAATTGAATTGCATCTCTGTTCCCTTAGACAGAGAGCAGATTCAGGCTACCCTAGCACCTTTTAATTTTACACAGTCCTGTATATTTATAGCAAGCAGGTTTACTATGACATCAGTAAGCCTCGGTGGCAGAAACTGTTCCCATCTGTTGCCTGTAAACCTAACAGGCATGAACCAGTCCCTCTGCCAAGTACTGCTTAGGAAATTGGAAAGGCTCACTTTGGTAACTCATAAAAAAGCATTATATAGGCGCCTTTATCTGACCTTGTCTGACTGTAGTGTTCCCAAATATCCTGCTGCTAACTCTTTTCTTTTATAGCATTTTAAAGCCAATTTTTTAGTGAGCTTCACAAAATCACCCAGGTACCGAAAAATCAGAAACCCAGGAAGCTCTTTGACATAGAGCATAAAAGAGATTCAAGGAGATGGGGGGATATTCCATCTCTCTTTGACTCAGTGCTCAGTTGAAAAGTTTATTGAGAGATCACTAGGGAGTTCAGGTGGGAACAGACAACAGAAAGGAAATGATGCTTAACAAAACTGAGTTCATCTTTTGGATGATATACCATCTGTTGCATCTGACTCTGGGGAGAAATAGTAAAAGCTACAATCTCTGAAAGGCGCACTACCCTACTAACCAATCAAAAAAATCAATCAATAAGAATTTACTAAGCAGCAGCAATGTGCCTAGGTACTGTGCTTGGCACTAGAGATACAAAAACAAAAACAAAACAGTCCCTTTCCCTATAGAGTTTGCATTCTGTCAGGGAAGTCAAACACGTACAAGTATATACAAAATATAGCCAAGGCAAATCATATAGCCTGCAAATAGTTTATCTTCTTGGGAGGGTTCACCAGCCTAGACAAAACCATCTGTTTGTTCATAAGAACTTGATAATGTCCTGAGCTTTCAAAGTAATTAGTGATAACTGATAGGAATCTGAATTTAGAGGATGTTTCCAAGTGCTCTGCACTCTTGATTAGTAAGAAGGGTTAAGGTCAGTCTCTTTTTTTGTTCCCAGAATCCAAAAGAAATATTTCTAAATTAAAAAAAAAATTTATAACTCTATTTCATCTCCCTGATTGGATGACTCCTTGAGAGAGCCCTTTCTATCCCTGACACCCTGCAGGTTATTTATACCCTATTGTTTTGGTTGGATCACTTCAGTCTAAAGCAAAAAGAGTAAAGAGATTTGCCCAGTCTCATAGCTAGTAAAAGTATCTGAGGTTGGATTTGAACTCAGGTACTCCAGACTCCAGGCCCAGAACTCCATCCACTGTACCACTTTGCCCTTAAACACACCTGACAGGGGCTTAAGCAATGTGGATGAAAACAGGCTATTTGCTCACTCAACAAACCTTCCAGAAGGATAAATTATCTCCTTAAGAATATATTGAAAGGGAGCAAAGCACAACAGATAGAGGGTTGGCCTTGGGGTCAGGAAGACAACAGTTAGAATTCTGCCTCTGATATATTCTGTGCCTTATGCAACTTTCTACATTACAAAAGAGTTTCAGTCTGCACCAAAGAAATCTTATGTCCACTTCTTGAGCAGGGGAGAGACATGATTAAACCTGTGCTTTAGTTAAAAAAAAAAAAAAAAAAAAAAAAAAAAGAAATCTTATGTCCAGATCCAAAAAAACAAAAACAAAAACAAAACAATTAAAGTACTTCACACAATTATCAGGAAATTGTAGCTAATTAAATTGATTTCATTATGGATGATTTCAATGAACTCCCTAAAATGCACAACTGAGACATGTTGGAAACCAGAGCATGAATGTCAAGAAATATTTCATAGAAAATTCAGAATTTTTTCTATTAAAGTTTACATCAGTACAAAGCCTGGCATCCTTGCTGATGTCTCAAGTTTTCACTGTCTTTGTCCTCTAAATTTAGTGGGGATCCTCTTCTGATTGGTAAAGGGATTAAACAAAATCCATTTTGTTGGTTTATTTCTACAAATCCCCAAGAAAGGTACCGTGAGCTCTGGCCAAGGCTAGAGGGCAGCAGTGTTACATCCAGAGCCACATAGTCTGGATTGGGTCTTTCCTATCCTTTGAGACTGAGAATTTCAGCCTTTGTTCCAGGTTTTTCCTGTTTTGGGGAGTGTATGTGTGTGGCTGAACTCTTCTTTCTCTAAAGTGGAAGTTCCAGATAATAATTGCCTTTAAAAAAAATTCAGCAGTTTACTTCATGTTTGTTCTTAAATTTTCCTTAGAATCATAGAATTTTAGAATTAACAGGGCCTGTACAGGTCCTAATCCAGGAGTTCACAGACCCCTTTTGAAAGTCTGGTGAAGTCTATGTCCCCTTCTCAGAGTAACATTTTTATTTTATTTTTAAACCCTTACCTTCCGTCTTGGAGTCAATACTGCGTATTGGCTCCAAGGCACAAGAGTGGTAAGGGCTAGGCAATGGGGGTCAAGTGACTTGCCCAGGGTCACACAGCTAGGAAGTGGCTGAAGTTAGATTCAAACCTAGGACTTCCCATCTCTAGGCCTGGCTCTCAATCCACTGAGCTACCCAGCTGCCCCCTCAGAGTAACATTTTTAAATGCAAAACAAAAAAAAAATAGAATATATGGGGTTATAAAAGGAAATCAATATATTGAAATAGTTACAAAAAATATTGTTTTCAAAGCTTATAGACTCCAGGTTAAGAAGCCTTGATTCTAGATCCCCTCACCCCCTATTTTTAAAAGGGTGAAACCAGGGCAGAGAGAGATGAAGTTAATTGCCAAGGTCTCCAGACTCTGGTTCTCTCTAGTTTTTTTTTCCTATCTCTTTTAGCCTAACTTTTAAAAATAAACGATAACTTTTTATTTAGAACAAATTTTTGCCTTGTATAGAATATATATAGGAATGTGTGTCTGATTATCACTACATAGGGAAACAGACTTTAAAGGGCAGAGTAACTCCTGATAGAATTAAGAGTAGGAGCAGGAATGGGAAAGACCTGCAGAAAGTGGAATTTGGGCTATTGAGAAGATACAAGGCAGAAGTGAAGAGTGAGAGGGAGATCCAGACTCGAGAGGCAGCCTGGAGAAAGGTCCAGTCAGCAGGTGGAGCGTTATGTGTTCCGACAGTAAGTGGGCAGATCTAGCTGGATCACAGAGGAGACTAAGGAGCGAGAAGGCTGGACAGGAAGGCAAAAGCCAAGGACCTCGGATGCTGGATTCTATAGTTGATCCTAAAGGTAACAGGGAGCCACTGGAGTTAAAGTGAGAGACTTCACTAAAGAGGTGGCATTTGAAATAGATCTGGAAGGATGGATAGTTTTAATAGGCGAAGAAGCTCAACGGGGTAGCATGGACGTTGCATTCCGGGCATAGAAAGTAGCCTGAGCAAAGATCCAAGGAGAGGATGGCACAAGGCATCTTTGAAAGATTAGAGCAGAGTCCCCCGGTCTCCGACGCCTCCGCCCCCACCGCGCCCATTCAAAATACGACCCGCCCATTCAAGATACGACCCGCCTGCGATAGTCCGGGAGCTGCGCTTGGGAAGAAGCAAGGAGGCTCGTAACTTCCTTCCCTCCCGATCTTGCCGGCCTCCAGGGCCGTCATCGGGAATGGTCCCGTGTGAGCGGCGCCTGAAAGAACTCCACAGCATCCCAGGTGTGGGTGACCTCCCGGGACCGCCTCCACGCCTGAGCCCTTACGGGGATGCCCAGGCTGTGTCCGGGTGGTGTCCTCACTCCGCCGACCTGGCGAGCCAGGGCACGTGGCCAGCACGCAGAGCTGAGGCTGCTGCGGGTACCCCCGCCTGCTTTCTACGGAGCCCCGGCGGACCCCCCCCCCCCATCCCCGCTTCTGGGGAGAAACTTATTGGCACCGGATGTTTTAACACCATTGCATTTCCCCCGGTGACTCAGAGCACTGAGAAAGACTCCTTTTCCTGAGTTCAAATCTGGCCCCAGATACTAATTTGTTGGGTGACCTTATGCAAGTCACTTAATCCTATTTGCCTCAATTTCCTCATCTGTAAAATGAGCTAGAGAAGAAAATGGCAGCCAAGAAACTTTCAGTGGGAACAGGGTCTATTAATTAGGACACTTGGTCAGGGCTCATTTGGAAGCAGCCGTTTGTTTCTATTGGCAATTGAATGGGCAGATGACCCCGCTGGTAAGGAAAAAGAAATTTAACAATTAAGACTGCAGCCTGCTCAGCCTGCCCCCCAAACAGCTAGTCTACCATATGAATTTTTAGGGGGATTTCCCCATTCACCTATTTTTATAAATAAATAAATAAATAGATAAATGAATGAATGAATAAATAGATATATGTATCTATATATCTATATCTATTTCTATATCTATATGGACTTTGTAACTTACACCAACAAGGTTGCTGTTCTTGTGTGTATTTGTGGGTGTGGTTTGGGGTTTTTTTGAGTTTGGTTCTGCTTTACCAATACTATTACTAGAATGGAAGATTCCATAGATAAAAGCAAAAAATGTCTCAACTTGGAGTTTTCTCTGACATTCTTTCTTGTTCGTCATTTATTGGCTTTTTCTGGCCAAAATCATCATCTGAGTCAGCACACAAGGAACAACTAAAATTCTGGAAGGGCAAAAAAGAAAACGGATCCTCCAGAAACAGCCCTACTGAGAACAGCTGCATCTACATCAAGGACTTCTGAGTCTGACCCAGAAATTGTTATTGGGGGATCAGGTGTACTCCATTCAACTTTGGCTACAGTACTTGGCAGAGATAGAAGAAAGCTGACAGTAACTGAGAGAGATTTAAAGGAGCCTGAAAGGAGATTTGTAGAATTGCTACACCCAGGAGAGGTTCACACTCTTAAAGATCTGGGTCTTGAAAGTACAGAAGTGGTGCTGTCTTTTACAGAGCTTGCTATGTCAAATTTCCTTGAATGAAATACTGCTTATATTAAACTTAAGGGAAACTCACTGGAGACTGAATATATGGAACTCATGGAACCTTAAGAGACTTTGGGGAGGATATGCACTGCTGAATTCTAAACTGTTACTAAAATACAGGCTTGTGGGTCAAGGAAAGAATTAATTTGTTTCGACCTTTGTGTGTAAATAAATCTACCTTGTGATAAATAAGAAAAAGAAATATGATAAGCAGTCCAATATAACTGGGACAGAAAGTATGTGAGGAAGAATAGTGAGAGAGAAAGCTGGAAAGGTAAGTAGGTGTCACATTGTGGAGGGACAGACCTGGGCTGAGTTCTTTGGCTTTATTAAGTGGGATGAGGAAAGCAAATGAAGGTTTCTGAGTAATGGACCGATGGGATTAAATAGGGTCATTAAGTGGTTATATCATCAAGGTGTTATATCTGTCAATAATCATAGGCTATTTTGGAGGGAGAAAGGAGAAGGGAAGGAAGTGAAGTGTTTTAAGTAAGCACTTTACAAATATTTTCTCATTTGTTCCTCATAATAACCCTATGAGGTAGATGCTGTTATTACCTCCATTTTACAGTTGAGGAAATTGAGGCAAACAAAGGTTAAGTGACTTGCTGAGGGTAGTACAGCTATTAAGTGGCTGGATTTGAATTCAGGTTTTCCTAACTCTAAGTCTGGTGCTGTATCCTCTACATCACCTAATTGACACCAAAGCATCAAAAAAGATGGGGTAAAGATTAAAAATGGGAAGTAGGAGATGATGAACAAACAACAGGTCAGTTATGAAGGTCTGAACTAGGAAGTGACAGCAGAATTGTGAGGACAGAGAAGAAATGTTCCAAATTCAGAATCAACAGGTTTTAACAAATGACTAGAATGAAAAGGAAGGGTAAAGGAGTGAAAGACAACACTGTTACGATTAAAATTGATATAGATGGCTATAGATAGAAGTATTAATATTTTATTTAAATCCACGTAGGTAAATTTAAGAAAGACCACACACCTGCTAAGATCTAATTCAAATCGCCTGCCATTACCTTCTCCCACCTTGCTGCCTTGTACCAAAGAGAGCACCTCCCCCTCACCTCAGGAGTCTTATACTGTTTGTCTATGTAATCACACTTCCTGTCTACCTGTATTACAAGAGGTATCATGGGAAATGTAGTTTCAAAGTCCCCTAAACATCCACAGGAAGTTTATCTCATATATTTAAGTATTATAGCTCAAATGAACCCCCAAAGAACCCCCAAAAGAATCCCCCCGAATTCCAATAACACAACACCAAGGTTTTGAGTATGAGTGAATAATGGCCCCATCAACAAAAATAAATAAATCAGAAAGAGGAGCAGGTTGTTGAGATTAATTCAGACTTAGGGTTTGATACTCCAGTCAGACATCCAAATGGAATAAGTATTAGATTAAATGAAAAAATATTTGTATACTACTTAGCACAGTGCCTGGCAAATAGTAGGCACTACATACTTATTCTATTCCCACTCAACCCCCATTTGGAAAAGTAGATCAGGAACTGGGAAGAGATGTCAAAAACAGATTTGGGAGTCATCTTTATAAATATTTGAAAATTTGAAGTCATGAGATTGGATGTGAGGCCAAGGAAGAGAGTATAATAGAGAAAGGAAAGAAAAGAGTTGAAGATACAGCTTTGAAAATGGTTTAATTTAAAGAAAGAAAAGCCAGAATAAGAAACATAGAAGAAATTATTAAAGAAGTACTAGGAGAAGCAAGAGAGTGTTGTGTTAGGGCAATCAAAGGAGTAAAGAGTAAAAGGAGAGATAAGTATATTTAAGATCTTCTTTCCTGCTTAGAGAGGAGTTTCTAAGGATACTACCTGTCAGAGAAAGTGGAGCTGAAAGGGGAAAGAGTGACAAAGGAATAATGTCATCAGAAGAAAGTCAGGTTTCAGTGTCATAAGATGAAAAGTGTGAGAAAAGAAGAGATTTGAGATGAAAGAAAGTTTGTTAATTATGGAGCATGCATTCCAGAGGGGATGGAGAGGCTGAATCTCAAGGAAGGTCATTAAACTCTCTAATCACATGTCTCTCTTCAAAAAAACCTCTCTTCAGCCATCAATAATCTGCCTGGATTGACTCCTGAATGATTGGCACATTCTAGTCCCCTTATACTCACCCCATCCCATTGATTCTGAGCCCCTGGATGCTGCCGTATCAATCTCATACCCCATTCCAATTGGCCCTCTCCAGATCTGCCATGCCCTTCCACTGTGCCCTCTGAACTGAGCTCAGCTGAGCAGAACTGAAAGAAATTATGAAATTGTCAACTGGATCCATGTTGAAAGCTATCCAACATCTCCAGGAAATCTGATAAGGACGGCTTAGGTGATAAAGAAAGTCAAGGAGACTCTGGATTTCTGTCAGCTCATGCTGCTGCTCCATGTCCAACAACGAGTTTGGGATTTTATTATGTACTATATACCAAACCCATTTCACACAAGGGCACAAAGAAACCGCAGTTATGCAGAAATTGCAATTACAACTTAGACAATACACAGAAGCCTCAGAAGCTTCAGGGTGAAGAACCAGGTTGAAATTTTAGCCATCTTATTATCAGTAATCTAAGTCTGGGAATATTTTTCTCGGGTGAAAAGCCCCTGATGGATGAAGTCTTGTCTAGTTTTTGTCCAGTTTTGACCTTGACTGTCTAGAAACAGATTCAGAGCCCAGGCAGCTTTTTGCTTAATTTCTGTCTTTAATATTAGAGAGAAATTGTTAACCTCTTAACTGTTGGTTTCCTAAGAACTTAAAGTTTTCCAATAAGACTACAATGCTTTCCAATAAGAAAAGGTGTGGATCATAAAAGGGGTTAAAAGAGGAGTCTCAATGGCTCCCAACAGATCCATAACAAATGGACTCCTTCACTGGACTTCTTCCACATGGGAAATCGTGCCAGGCAGAGCCTGCTTCACGTTCTCTGAGGAAGAGACTCCCATTGCTTCTTTCATATTATTCCTACATGTTACGTCAACATCTATTAGAATGTAAGCTCTCTGAGGACAGAGATTATTTCAGCATTTCTTCCTCTCTCCAGCACATAGCACAGTGCTTGGCACATAGTAAGCACTTAATAAAGGTTTGTTAACTGACTGATATGGGAGTAGAGCTCAGGTAAGGGCTAGGCAATGAGAGGAGAGTGACTTGTCCAGGGTCACTGAGCTAGGAAGTATGTGAGGTCATATTTAAACCCAGGACATCTTGTCTCCAGGCTTGGCACTCTATCCATTGAGCAACCTAGCTGCCCTTCCATATTTTTAATACCAATATTCTATCATTGTTGTTCCCTGGCAAACAAGATGTAGAACACAATGGTCTCTGAAAAATTAAAAGTGGTTGCTCAAAGGTAAATGAAGAGGCACATGGTGGGCAGGACCAAACTATGAGATAGCCAGTGAGAACCACAAAGAAGCATAGGAATAAAAGATGTTGTTGAGGGAATATAGAATATAGGATAGGAAGAGAGCAGCTAGGTAGTGCATTAGATAGAGGGCCTAGTTCTAAGTTCAAATTTGGTCCCAAACACTTACTAGCTATGTGATCCTGGGCAAGCCACTTAACTTTTTTTAATCTGTTTCTTCATTTGTAAAATATATCGGGAAATGACAAACCACTCCAGGATTTTTGCCAAGAAAACTCAAAATGGAGTCACAATGAGTCAGACACAACAACTGAACAAACAATATGATAGGAAGAGAAGATGGATTGGTTGTTCTGAGGGAAGAGAACTGCCAGCGTGCTCCTCTGGAGTCCTCCAGAAGTTAGGAGAAACAAGGAAAGCTTCCAGCATTTTGGGTGGATTTTCTGCATGGGAGGACATGGACAAAGAGTCACACAGGATGGGCAGGCATGAATAGGTTTTGATCTTCATTGTTGGAAAATGAGATCATAGATCCAGAGAGGCTATTCAGAGGTCACTCTTGCATCTGATAAGCCTCACCACCATGCTGCTAATTCAAGCCTAGACTGGCATCCCTAAACTTCCTCTCCATTCTGATTAGAGGGCTGGAGGGCAGAGTACTAAACACCTCTCAATACCTTTCTTTACAGAGGCAGAAACTGGACTTATTTCATGCCATTTTGCATCTACTACCCCACCTGGTTTCAACTCCACTGAGCATAATACCCCCTGTCTCTTTTGTGTGTTGTCTTTCCTTTTAGATTTTAAACTGCTTGAGGATAGGGACTCTCTTTTTATTAATTGTATCCCCAGCTGCTTACCACACAGTGCCTAGGAAATTAGTAGGCACTTAATAACTGTTTAATGAATTGGAGAAGAGTCATGACAGCCCTCTCAGGGGGTGAGATGAGACATGGTTGATGATCTAACAAAGGAGACTGAGGAGCAATCAAACAAGAAGGAAGAGAATCAGAACAAAGCAGTGTCATGAAAGTCAAGGTAGGTGTAACCAAAAGGAAGAAGTGATCATCAGGGCCAAAAGTTGCAGAGAGGTCAAGAAGAATAACGTCTGAGAGACCATTAGATTTTTAAAATGAGTGAGATGATTGGTAACCTGGAAAAGAGTCTTAGAGAGGTTCAAGACTCTTCCATACCACTGAGGCACCAGTTTCAGTTGAGTGATGAGATCAGAAGCCTGTGAACAAGATGTAAGAAAATAGATGATTTTTCTAGGAGTTTGACTATGAAAGAGAAAAGAGATAGGAAATGAATGCATCCAGAAAGGTCAGATAAGAAATTTTTTTTTAAGCATAGGGGAAATCTGAACATGTTTAGAGGCAGTATGGAAGGGAATCAATAGGCAAGGAGAGAATGAAAACAAAAGGGAAAAGGGCAGGTAGGTGGCTCAGTGGATAGAGATCCAGGCCTGGAGATGGGAAGTCTTAGGTTGAAATCTGACTTCAGACACTTTCTGTGTGACCATGGGCAAGTCATTTAACTCTAGTTGCCTATCCCTACCACTGTTGTGCTTTGGAACTGATATTAAGTTCTGGACTGATATCACTTCTAAGAGAGGAAGAAAAGATTTATTAATAAATGAATGAATGAATGAATGAATGAATGAATAAAAAGAAAATGATAGTGAGTGAGGGGATAAACAAAGGGACAAACTTTTGACAAAAAGAGGAAAGCATGAAATCAAGTACAAAAGCTGTTGAGTTAGCCTTGGCAACAAGAAGGATTTCCTGTTCCTCAGAGACCACAGAAAAGAAGAGAATAAGGGATGAAGTAAGGGATCAGGAGAGTTAAGGTCTCTATATACACTTAGGGTTATTTGGAACTGATATGCAATTGAAGCATAAATTTATATACAACACTAGATGGCATTATGTACAGTGAAATGCATAATATATAAGAAAAAATTTAAGAAATATACTTTTTCTAAAAATATTCACTTTTGTTCCATCATAAAACATACTTTTAAAATTCAACATTCATTTTTCATAGTGGTTGTCCCAAGGTAATTATTTGCCTCTTCTCCTCAGTAATACACTTACTATCAACATATTGCATAAAGGATTTCATGTGAATTCAAGGTTGTTTTTAGATTTATGGCCCTTTCAAGGGAAAAAGTGTTTTTCAGAGGTGCTTCCGATTTCTACTGTCTGGGGAATCTTCTCTTTACCATCAATAATGCTACCTGCAGAAACCTAGCTTCATATAAATCCAACATGACATTTTCTATAATGTACAGTGCAAAAGAGTGCTCTTAGGGCAAGGAATAATATCTATGTGAATTATATTAGGCCAGTATATGGAAAAACATGTCTTGTAATTTATGGATTAGGACATTTCCAGGACATGTTTCAGTGTGCCAAATAAATTCTGGTGTTTTTATATTAGTTGGCTATTTAGATGAGTGTTCACCACAAATGATGCTGACATCTAGATAATCTTTACTGCGATTCTCCTTTTAAACCCGTTTTCAATGTTTATTACCCATGGGACTATACTTACACAGTCTACTTGCAACAGTCATCCAATTTGGCTGTCTTTATTTAATTCAGCATTTCTCAAAATATGATCTACAGACCCCTGACAGTCCCCGAGACCCTTCCAAAGGATCCATAAGGTCAAAATTATTTTCATAATAATACTGATATATTATTGGCCTGTTAAAATACTTCTCCATTTTCTAATTCCATAACTGAGAGACAATGTTTTTTTCATTTCTTTAATCAAAACAACATATTATAATACTTTTATGTTGTAGTGCATTTATTATTATTTTAAATGAATTAAATACATTTTAACATTTTATCACTTTAATTTCTAATACAGTGAATATTGACAGATATAGCTTACATAAACAAAATCATGCTGGGTCTTCAGTAATTTTTAAGAGCAAAATATTTAAGAACTACAGATTTAATCCAATTCAATTTAGTTAATTCAACAGGCACTTAAAGGAGTTCTTACTATGCACCTAGCACTGTATTAACATTGGGAATACAAAAACAAAACAGTACTTTACCCTCAAGAAGCTTACATTCTATTTTAAAGAAACAACATGAGCACTGAAACAAATATAAAATATCTATACCAAAGAACTGGGATGGGAAGAGGAGTTAAGACTTCCTCAATCAAGCACTTGAAGGAAGCTGAGGATTCTTTGAAGCAGAGGCTAGGGTGAGGTTGTATATGTTTAACAATCAGCTGGGGGGGGGAGGGAGGGAAGAAATGTATGTATACATGACACTCTTCTAAGTTTAATCTGTATCATTTACATTTTCTTCATCACTTTTGTTATCTACACAATCAACAAAATAATAAATCAAGAAAGTATTCTTAGTATTTGTTGACTTCTAAAATTTAAATTCTCACATTGAAAATAAAACATTTGAGCATACTTCTAGCAGAAGTGGGGGTGACAGTGCATTCCAGATAGGTGACAAACATTTATTAATTGCCTATCTTGTTTCAGACTCCATTGTATATTTCATATATATATATATATATATATATATAT